>NC_134704.1:18970000-19270000 GCF_043290135.1 Rhipicephalus microplus | reverse complement strand
GGGGTGGAGGGTGTTTACACCCATTCCACGCTCATTCGTCGTTGATGTATGCTTTCAGGAAGACGACATATCAAGCATTCCAATAAGCATCCACCGTCCCCACCCTTTCCCTAAAAATAAATAAATAGATGAAAAATTTTTCACGTCACTACGAATTTTATACCTCGTCTAATTACGACATCAGTCAATGCTATTCACTATGTAAACATCGCTGTTTAAATAGTGAAATAAATAATGGCACATAAATAGCGCTTGGATGATCCCACTCTTACTGAGAAACGTAAGAAAACGTATGGCACTACGAAAACCACATACTTCAGTGCAGGAAGTGTTCCCAAAGTAAATTTCCGTGTACCTTTCAAGCTTTTTGCTCCTATAAACAGAGCAGGTCTTTTTACAGTGTCACACGAATCACTTTACAATTCTACATACATAATCACTATCTGCCAAGTTCATTCGCCTTCTAAATAAATATAAAAGCTCTTCTATTCAGTGGTACTTCGTCTATTTATACACTTTATATTCTTCTGACGCCGCTCGCAGTCATTCCTTTGACGCGCTCAAGGTGGAAACGCTGGCCAAATTGGACGAAGGCCTCGAATCGATCAAGTTCCTTCAGCGGCTGGGCCAAGTCCACATGAGCGAGTCGCAGTTCAGCGCCCTCCTCCAGGTCTCGAACGACTTCTTGTGGACCAAGACCACCATCGAGCGGGCTTTCCGGAAGTACCCGCGCAGCAGCGCCTCCAACGCGGACAAGAGAATGTTCCGCGAGCTGCTCATCCTGCTCTACAAGTACGTCACCAAGAGCATCATCATGCTCCTCACGCAGGTCGGCATCCGATGTCCGCAGAACGCCAACGCCGAACTGGGTCACGTGCTCGAACTGATGCTCAAGAGCGTCCAGAACACGACCCACCACGAGTCCCTGCACCCGACGCAAAGCAAGTTTGCGGTCATGAGCGTTCGCCTGCTGGCCAAATCGCCGCGGCCCAAGGACGCCGATGTAGAGTTCACGATGGTCATGAAGGCAATGAGGAAAGAGCTGGCCCAGCGCAAGAACACTATCAAGGCCAGCTCGTGGCTGTCGCTTAGTACGAAGCGGTGATGATACTGCGTGTAGTGCGTGGCGTATATTGATGCCAAGTTCACGACAACGTGCGTACCAGTTGGTGGAACGAGCTGGTCCAATATCGTAACTGTTTTCGCAATTTGAGTGCTTGTGATGTGTGGTGCGCGTTCAAAGTGCGCGCCTTTGGAAAGTGCGCGTCACAAAAACAGAAGAGAACAGAGTGCACGCGCGGTGCTGCCTAGACAACGACGAAGACGACGACAGTGAAGATGTCGCGTGCATGAGGACGCGTGGCATCCCGTGAACAAAATAAAAGATAAGGTAACCAATGATCATAGACCACGGAGATTTCAAGGCCCAATGGCTGGGTACCACGAAAGTACAGAATCTCCAATGAGAACGAGACAAGTGGGCCAGAGCTGAAGCAGGAGCCTGAGCAGACCAGAGCAAGGGGAATTCGAAGAAGACGGGGCAAGCGGAAGGTCGTCACCAGACCGGGCGCTGAAGATGGGCCGTCGGGCGTAGGACCCGAGCCTGCAGGTCTTCAACCGGCCGGGGCCTCCTGCCGTCGTGTTCCCGCTCCAAAGGACCGTGGCCATCCGGTCCTGAACTCCTTTCCAGGGCCTGCGGACTTTGGTTCCGGCAGGCGAGCTACAGCCGTTGGGTTCCGGGCCCGAGCTGTGCGCCCAGCTGCTTGACTAGGTCGACCCTGGTTCTCTGACGCGTCACCACCAGCCTGCGTTCTCTCGTCACAGACGGGTCCACACTCCTAAAGCCAGAGCCACCACGTTCCGGCCTGGTTTCTCGACGTGTCGTCAGCAGCCAGCGTTCCTTCATCCCCGTCCTGCCCGCGTCCTGAAGCCGGAATCACCGCGTTCCGGTTTGCTCATCGTCGGCGGAATTCAGCGTGTGGGTGAGACCGAACAGATATCTTGCGCTACTCCCATCACTCAGCCCCTTTCGAACGTTAGGTTTAGTTACTGACTTTGAACGTTCTTGTTGGGTGTTTACAGATGTGTTTCGTCATGTCCAGTCAACTGTTTATTAAGTGTTTTGTTTTGTGAGGAATCTTTGCCTTTTTACTTTTCAATTAAACTTTTTGTGTGTTTCTTGGAAACCGAACGGCTTTGTCCTTATTAACAAAACTCTCTGAGGCTCAGCCCGGGAGAAAAACAAATCAGCAACAAGAACCCGCATCACAAATTGGCGTCCGCAGCGACAGGACAAAGTCGTTTGTTTTTCCAGTAGATTTTTTGACGCGGTTAACACGATGACGAACACGTGGGAGTTAATTGAGTTGGCGGATAAAATGGGACTGACGGGAGCGGAGTTTAGAGTATGGTACGAGGAGCGGATGGAGAGGGAGCGTGAGCAACGGGCTGCGGAACGAGAAGCTCGAAAGGAACAGTTGGAACGGGAGACGCAGGCCAAGAAGGAGCAGCTTGAGCTCGAGACGCGCGAAAAAGAAAAACAGCTCGAACTGGAGACACGCGCAAAGAAGCAGCAGCTCCAACTAGAGAGGGTGGATTTCGAGCGGCGACTCGAGCTTGCCCTGGCAAGAACGGGGAAGCTGGGGATACAGAGGAGTGAACGAGTGGCTGAGGTGTGCTCTGACAGCAGTTACGTCACGAGCGATTTGAATTTATATCAGGCTGACCCTGTACCACCTCATGACCTTTCGCTAGAGAGTGAAACTAGGCAAGCGTATGACAGGGAGGTGGGTAGTGAAGAAACTAAAAGGCTCGAGGAGCTTATTGAAGCACGGGAATGCTTCGTGAGCATGGAACAAGAACGTTCCATTCAAAGTAAAGGGTGTGTTAAAACCTGCGAGAAGTCAAGCACACTTCATGCAGAGGTAGGATTGTCTCTGAAGAGCTCCATTGAAGGAGCAACAAAACATCTAGCTAACGCCGGCGAATGCCGTAATGAAAGCTCCGATCTAGTTTCTGCCTTTTGTTTTGGGCCACTGGATGTAGCAACAGGTGCTACGTGCACAGCTTTTCACGATGAATATAACTCGCCTATACAGAGAGAGGGCTTGAGTTCTCGAGAAATTGTAGATGATGCTTTCATGAGTAAACTGGAGCAAAATGCAGAAAAACTTGAAGAACAGAGAGTAGAGTTGCAGTGTAAGTCAGCTCTACGTAGTAATGAGGATAGGCACGATGACTCGGGCAGAGGGGTTCAAAGTTTTGATGAAAGAGCAAGACAAAAAGCTGAAGTGATGGAGGCTGAGCACGCAGGGAGTAATGGTCCAGCAACTCATTGTACGAGGAAGGACGCCGACTGGTGCTCTCTGGCATCTTCGGTTGAAGAGGTCGCATCTCTAAAAGTGTCTGAACGATTGTCGGCTTACGAGCTCAAGCAAGGCGTTCCCGGGAAGCATGAAGTCATTCAGACGTGGTTGTACTGGCGCACCTTGAGGCAACGCTTCCGACTGGCATACATCCATTCCAGTGTGTATGCTTGTGATTTAGAGGTTGGGCGTCTGGTGATCCGCAGCTGTAGGTTCAGACGAGCTTACGGCCGACAATTCTTCCACCGGCGTCGAATTCCTCACTCTTGTCAATTGGTTAGGGCCACTAAACATTTTGTTTGGGACGCTATAACTTAAGCGTCAAGTTTGATTTCCTGGTGATTTCTTCTGGATCTTGGTTTCGGACTGCGGAAGGCTGTTTCATGGGAACAGTTTAAGAAGTTACATGCAATATAACATTGACTCGATGTGTAGTTCTTTTTTTTTACCTAATAGGGTATATATAAAAAAAAATGGGCTGTATTAAACAGGCTAATTTGGGAATTTTTATGATCCGCTAGTTGAGTTCAGAATTTTTTTGCTTCGTGTGTATATAGTGGTTAGCGAATGTGGACCTTTGGACGATGTAGCGAACTGTAGCCCGGTGATGTGTTGAACTGCGTGGTGCAAATATGTGGTTTAATTGTGACGTAGTGCAGAACGCGCACTCATCGGCAGTTTTTTTTCTAAAAAAAAAAAAAACTTGAATAAAAGGGGGGCGTATGTGATGTGTGGTGCGCGTTCAAAGTGCGCGCCTTTGGAAAGTGCGCGTCACAAAAACAGAAGAGAACAGAGTGCACGCGCGGTGCTGCCTAGACAACGACGAAGACGACGACAGTGAAGATGTCGCGTGCATGAGGACGCGTGGCATCCCGTGAACAAAATAAAAGATAAGGTAACCAATGATCATAGACCACGGAGATTTCAAGGCCCAATGGCTGGGTACCACGAAAGTACAGAATCTCCAATGAGAACGAGACAAGTGGGCCAGAGCTGAAGCAGGAGCCTGAGCAGACCAGAGCAAGGGGAATTCGAAGAAGACGGGGCAAGCGGAAGGTCGTCACCAGACCGGGCGCTGAAGATGGGCCGTCGGGCGTAGGACCCGAGCCTGCAGGTCTTCAACCGGCCGGGGCCTCCTGCCGTCGTGTTCCCGCTCCAAAGGACCGTGGCCATCCGGTCCTGAACTCCTTTCCAGGGCCTGCGGACTTTGGTTCCGGCAGGCGAGCTACAGCCGTTGGGTTCCGGGCCCGAGCTGTGCGCCCAGCTGCTTGACTAGGTCGACCCTGGTTCTCTGACGCGTCACCACCAGCCTGCGTTCTCTCGTCACAGACGGGTCCACACTCCTAAAGCCAGAGCCACCACGTTCCGGCCTGGTTTCTCGACGTGTCGTCAGCAGCCAGCGTTCCTTCATCCCCGTCCTGCCCGCGTCCTGAAGCCGGAATCACCGCGTTCCGGTTTGCTCATCGTCGGCGGAATTCAGCGTGTGGGTGAGACCGAACAGATATCTTGCGCTACTCCCATCACTCAGCCCCTTTCGAACGTTAGGTTTAGTTACTGACTTTGAACGTTCTTGTTGGGTGTTTACAGATGTGTTTCGTCATGTCCAGTCAACTGTTTATTAAGTGTTTTGTTTTGTGAGGAATCTTTGCCTTTTTACTTTTCAATTAAACTTTTTGTGTGTTTCTTGGAAACCGAACGGCTTTGTCCTTATTAACAAAACTCTCTGAGGCTCAGCCCGGGAGAAAAACAAATCAGCAACAAGAACCTGCATCACAGTGCTACACTCATCATTGTTTGCCTAGCTGAACTTCGCGAGAAAGTGCTTGACTTTCTTGAATTGAGTTGTTTCCTTTGTAATTATAATTATATATTTATCCTGTTAAGTATCGGCGTACAAATGCACTTTTAGATGTGTGCACAGTCAACTGAGAAAACTGGTTAATTTTTGCCGCACCTGAGTTTATGCATTGTCATCGATAGAACACCGTGGAGTATATTCGCAGAACGCATGCCTGTTGTTATTATTTCTTTGTTGAGGTTTGCTTTTATATAAGTAGTACAGGGGTAGCCAGAAATTTTCAACCATATCTTATGTATGTTCATGCTTGTGTTTGTATGTGAGTCTATAGGCGTACTCAAGGGGGGAGGGGTCCAAAGTCTGCCTCATACATTGACTTAAGAGGCATGGGGAGAGGCTCCGCGACAAACCTCCCCCCCCCCCCCCAACGCGTAGTTATGCGCCCAGTTATGCACATGCAGATTTTTTCTAATAGGGGGAGGGGGGGAGCTGAGGCAGGGGGGGGGCACCAGCTAGATTTTGGGAGGGGCACCCTCTCGAAATGGCCATGTTTCGCTCTCTGTGGCAAAAAAAATTTCGGGGTGGGGGGGGGGGGGGCACGTGCCTTGGTGTGGATGGGCTACCCCCTGGCTACGCCCTTAGGCTGAGGGGATAAAAATTACTATTCGACTTGACCTTTCTACGCCAGCGGTGGCACATGGCAATGGTGGCAACTTCTGGGTAGGCGCCCGTGAAGCCAACACATGGTGCAGGGACGCTATTTCTCTTCTATGCTCACGCGGAATATTTAGTCGGCAGGGTCGTTTTATACAGCACAGCTCGCGTACGATCTACAGTGAATGCTCGTCACGAAGGAGGCCATAGCACGTCTCGTACACCAACTTGTCTTGTCGCCTAGAAGATCTTGGCTCATGCCCACAAGGGGGATTGGCCGCACTGTACATAATAATGGAATTTTTTTATACAACACTTGCTAAAAAAAGAGAGAAATTAGATAAGAACAATAATATTGTTCCTTTGAAAAAACGTGAAAAAGTGCCGAAGAATTCGATAAACCAGAATATATAAAACAAATTAGCAAGAATGAAGAAGGGGGACAAAGAATTAGATATTTATTTATTTATTTGAGAATACTTCACATACCCCGTAAACGGCATAGGGTGAGGGGGGTATACAGTACAATTCAATACATTGTAAAGAAAGATTTCCACAGAGTACAATTACAGGGCAGTATAATAAAATAACATAGAATAAAATAACAAGTAGGAAATAGATTAACAGATAACTATACGTGCAAAAAATATATATCTGGTAGTACCACTAGCAGCGTATCCTGCCAGTTGGCTGAATGAATTTACGTAGCGCTGACAATATAGAAATTCGGCCCACACCCAACTGACTGGCTCCAAACGATAATAGGGTGGATGTATTGACTGGCAATCCGAGCATCGATCTCTCAAGAATTTTCGGTGCAGTGAGGCGAAGCGGCGGCACGTGAGAAGAAAGTGGTCTATTGTTTCCGGTTCATTGCAAACTGCATGTAGGTTAGTTAATGAAGAATCTGATTCGTGGAGATCAAAATTTAATCGAGGGACTCTACAGCGAAATCTTGTGAGGGTCACCTCACATCGACGGGAAAGGCATTTTGCGCTGTTCCATGTGAATTGCAAGTGCCAAAATTCTCCAGATTGTAGGAGCGATGTTTCGTTGGTTTTTAAGATTAACAGGCGTTTGAATCGTTCGGCAGTAATAAAAGGAAACTGCGGAACTACTAGTACCACCAGGCAATTTAAAGATGCCGAAACGAGCGAATCAGCGATTTCATTTAGTGCAATTCCAGCATGCCGGGGACCCCAAAAAACCGAACTTCTAATAGGCGACGCGGTACGATAGACCAAAATATCCTGAGAAGAAGAGACTGCTTTGCGGACGCTAGATGTGTACAAACAGACAAAGCGCCCGAAATAATAATAGCTTTTGATTGCTGAGAACTTAGTTTTCGAAGAGCCAATGTAGTAGCCAGGAATTCTGCGAGATAAATTGGTGTGAATTTAGGCAATCGGAGCGCAAAAGACCAATTAAGCTGATGAAAAAAATACCTACTCCAGCCTTCTGAAGACTTTCCGTTGCATCCGTCGAAATTACTACGTAGTTGGGAAAATGAGTGAGGTGGTCTTGAAGGAGGCCCTCCAGAACGTGCTTTGGAAGTAACTTGGCATTTTCTGGGAAAATATCATCGAAAATTAAGTCAACTGGCACCGACCATAGAGTTTGGGGAGTTAAATGCTGGAGGGAAACGTGAAAACTTGATAACAGAGACTCGACGAAAATGACTTGGGGTCTTTGATAACGACACCACGGGCGCTTAAAGAAAGAAACTGGATATTTGATGTAAACTGTCTGTAAACAGCAGAGGGGCACATCGTAGAGTTTTAAAAATATTTGCACTGTAAGCTGTCGAAATCTAGCATCAAGTGGAATGATTTGAGCTTCCAAATAAAGCACGCTATTCGCGACACACCTAGGTAGCCCGAGAAACAGCCGCAGAGCTTGCCTTTCTAGCAATATAAGAGGTCTTAATTTGTACTCAGCACTTTTGGAAAACAAAACGCAACTAAACTCCAGAATTGGGCGTACGTAAAGCTTGTATATCATAAGTAACGTATCCCTGCCCATCCCTGAATTCTTATTGCAAAACCGGCGTATCAATCCTACAGCGATTTCTGCTTTGCGGGTGTTTCATTCTATTTGTTGCTGCCAATTTAAATTGTCCACGTAAACAATGCCAAGATATTTTAGTGCCGTTACTTGTGGAATCAGATCATTTCGATAATGTAGTGAAATAAATACGGGAGCGGATAGAGGGAATACAAGCAGAGCACATTTGCCAACATTCCATTCCGGCAATTCAAAACACGCGCTATTACAAATTATTTAGTGAGGGCTGCCATCTGTTGCAACGTACTGACACTGTGCAACATTGTGCATGGCCTTAAAGATTAACGCGTGGCAAGCTTTTCTGCCCACTCGCACTCTCGGAGGTTCTGCGCTGTGCGGTGAAATAGTTGATGTAATTACATTGCATATGACAAATTAAAATAAAGTCAATAAAAATAAAAAATCATTTTAAGTGTAAATTGGGATATTTATTGTGTGCTAAGAGTATTATTTGTAGTTTTTGGTGCAAAACACGTCGTACATATTTGAAACAAGTTGTGCTATTAAACTGATTTTGGCGCGTATCACTGGGCTAAATCTAGCAACCACAGTCTAAACAAACATGGCAGCCTCAATGCGGTGCGTTCGTCTTCTTGGAGTCTTGCTGAGATCTCAATCGCCGCTTTTAGCGTCTTGCAAACCTTGTCATGCGATGAGTATAACATGGTCAAGAAAGAGCAGTTACGCCGTACAGTTTAAGGAATTTGGAGATCCTTGCAAAGTTTTGGAGCGTGTCGAAGAAGCCGTTCCCGACACACTGGGCGCCGACGAAATCTTGGTCAAAATCCTGGCAGCCCCGATAAATCCTTCAGACATAAACACAATACAAGGAACCTACGGAATCAAGCCAAGCCTTCCCGCGAAAGCAGGACTCGAAGGTGTGGGAGAAGTGGTTGAGGTACGTAACACTACGTAACATGCTTCACTGTGGCGCCCGAGGTGGTTTGTTTCGGGCAAGGCTCTGTTTGGCGTTGCATAAGTCAGTTGCCAGATTTAGACGTGATTGTTGCTTTGTTTCGTATCATTCTTACAGAAGTCACGTTTAATTGGCGTGTCAATTTCGTTGCATGTGCAGACAGTAGCAGGTTTTAGTGCCGCTAGGTATCCGCAGGGCAACCTCAAAATTCTTAAGGCGGCGCGAGTTTCAAATCGTGGCGCGTGCCGGTACTACGGAGATTGTGTTGTTTTCTCCAATATTCTAATTAATGTTCTGAAATGAAACACATAGGCTTACAAGATATGTGTGTTTGACCCACTGTGTTATATTTACTGCCATCGGCATAGCCTGATAGTGGACGCCAAGAACTCCTTCATGGCGCCTTGGTTGTTTGGCGGCAGCTGTGCAACACCTGCTTTTATTCGACAGCCATCTTGTGTGAAGCTAGACAGACAAGCGACGTATCGCACACGTCGGGAGCAATATTCCCCGCTTGCACACTCATTACCGATGTCTGCTTGATCCGGCTTCATCAATGATGGCGAGGTGGATGTGGGTTAGCTGGAAAAGACAGCTGCAGCAGTTGTAGGTTTTGTGGCAGCACACCTGCGGTGACAGGAAACTGCAGACAGGCAGGAAAGAGGCTGGGTTATTCATAGATATGCAATACACAAGCGTCGCACTATAATACACTCACGCACGCTCAAGCAAAAAGAACGTCTGAATGCTACATTTACAGCTTAAAAATCACAATTTATACCAGGATTTCTTTGAATACCATGAATAAAAAAAGGGGGGGGGGGAAGGAATAGCCAGATTTGGAAGAATTGTATACAATGCTTGTCAGGGCATGTGCAACATAGGAGAAAAAGGGCATTGTGAAAGGGGGTTATTGGTGGCACTTTTCTTAAAGTCATTCATTGATACCTTATGAGTTTTCCTTTCTTTTTCTCCACACAATTTTTCACTTGGCCAGCAGGGCAACCGTTTTCAAGATATAATTGTAGGAGCAAGCTCTCTGGAAGTTTCTGTGACTATTATTTCTCATTTGCTTAACATACACAGGGTCTGTCCCAAAAATTTCTGGAATTTTATTTTATGAATAACTTATTCTATATAAGTTTACAATCTTTTAACGACTTTTCAAAGCAATGTGGCCCTGATTTAATGCATTGTTTTTAATGCTTCAGCCAAATATTGAAGATGCCTTGTAACCCATCAAGGACCTCCTTTAGTGAAGTCTTTGAAGATGCTTTTACTGTCTCTAGCATTTCATGTCGACTTATATTCAGGTTTTCTTTGATCATTGGGGAAAAAAAAAGGTGAGGATTGATGCTGTACAGTGGCTGGAGCTGCGCTGCCACACCCATTCTGGCCTGCAACTTAGAAAGAGAATCAGTGCGGTGTGACTCCTCCTGCACTTCACTCAAGACTTTTGGCACCATTTCCATGCAGACTTTCTTTATTAGAATATTCTCCATCAAACTGGGACAAAGGATTGCTTTGGGTATTCCACACTTCTCCGCGATCATCCAAACACTTAATCGCCGAGGCTTATCAGATACTTCACGCAATTTCTGCATCGAGCCGTTCATTTGTAAATGTGACAGACGTCCAGAGTGGTCGTCGTCATTGACAGATTTCTGACTTTCCCGGAACCTCTTGTGCTGCATCAAAGTATGGCTTTGTTTTATCGTGTCATCTCTGTAGGCTTTCTGAAACATTTTGATCATCTCTGCCCTATTTTCATTTCTGTTTCAGACAAAACTTGATTGCATGACACTGCTCCAAAAACCTGTTAATATTTTCTCTCAACGAAGGTGCAGGTGATACCTTTGCAATGGCTTGACCCACCTCAACGACTACTCACGGTCATCAGGAACTAGACTCGTTTTGAAGCTTATATCCCACACTTGTGCACCTGAAGTGCCACCCTGTCAAGCGGTGCTGCCAACTAACAAAAAAAAATTCTGGAAACTTTTGGGACATACCCTACATGCACGCACACATGCACGTGCACACACACACATATACACACACATATCGATTGTTATAAATTGGATACAAGCTTTGGTAGAGTGGCCTGTAGTATTAATGAATTATCGCGTGGCATGTTGACTACTTTGTGTCCTTACACTTCTAATGAATAAAGAAACTATGCTGCCATATAAGCCGATAGACACTATAAGTGTTCTAAAATCTTGTTGAATGAAAAGGGATTGAACTCAAATTTTGGTGATGAGCGAGAAATTATTTCATAGGAGAAGTTGTGGCAGCAAATTGGCCATACTGTTGAACAGATTGTCCTCAGGAGCCTTTGAAGAATTCGGAGACCCAATCCGACTAGCGCAAGTCATATCCTCAAAAAACAACATGGTGGTGTAAGATGTCCTTTCCATAAAAATTAATCCACCTTCTCAGTTTCCGTAGAACTTTCGGTGTTTGTGCACTTTCAGTTGTTGATTAATGTATCCCCCCATAACGGTCTTTTAGCCTTCTTTGTCATAGAAGCTACTGTTTGTGAGGAACAAATATAGTAATTGTAATTTGATGATAAGTTATAAATAATGCAACATTTCATTTGTAGTGCTTGCAGATTTGCCATGCACAAGGAATTAGGTAGGAACTATGCACTATCTGAGACGGTTGATCCTTTTATGTGCATTTAAATCTGGAAAAAGCATTTTTCAACCATTCTTGCCACAGTTTTGTCACCCAAAAGGAGCCTTTGTAAGGAGATGGTTCTTCATTTCGTCTCAAATATAAAAGAAACCGAGGCTATTTAGTTCGCACAGGGTTAAAATGCACATCATGGTATTGTGTGTCTTATGTTGTAACAATTTGGCAATTTAGTAGCAATGCAATAATAGTGATATGAAAAAAAAAAAGACTGGATATTGGTGTGCATTTCTATATATTAAATCTGCGAATTGATTTCCTCCACTGAGATTCATGCTTATGTTAGTTTCCAGGAGGGAAAAATGTTGATGAAGGAGTGACAATTTCCACATCTTATTTCTAGGCTGGGCCACATGTCAAAAACTTGGAAGTAGGAAATTGGGTGCTGCTTCCTGGCGATTCTTGGGGGACATGGAGGAATTTCGGAAAAGGGGACCAGAAAAGGTTTCGAAAGGTGAGTATCCTTCAAGCCATTGCATGAATGGATGTATGGTCGAAACTGTAGGCAACTTGTTTGGCTAACTGAGGTTATAAATTTTGTGAATATGTTCTGACCATGACTGCACAAACATACTGCTTGCTTGCTGGCTAGGCAGGCTGTTTTCATGAGCTTATTGCTTCTGTCTGAGTCAAGGTGGGGGAAAATGATAATGAGTCGACTGGCTTTGTGCAATGCCAGAGATTGGCTTGAAAGCGATGTACATGTTTGTATAGTGCAAGCAAAAAAAGGCAGATACACATTAAAAACAGGCCTATTCTTTCTGTATGCGTTTTGCAGGCTGCTTGGCATGTACTGTAAAACCTAAATTTATGGGATCATTTGCTTTATTGAACCAATGCTCCATCTCTTTGCGAAACTAAAAATACCTACTCTGTTATGCATATATTAAATGGCTGTTCACCTTGATACAAATGCATGCGCATGGGGGGTTGTGGTGAAAATTGCACCCCTACACATTGACATGTAGGGAACAGGGGCAGCACAATGATGACCCCCCCCGCCCTCCACCCAAAATGGAGGAGCCTGGTCCATGCCTATGCCTCAACATTCAGTAAACCAGACGCTTCACTGCAGTGCAACCATGACGTCAGCTTGTCCTTATCATATGGTTATTTACTTCGTCAGAAATTTTCATGCTGAAGAAGAGCACTGTCATGGCAGATTCTGTGAAACAAAGCTTTGAATCTGATCGAAAGTGCAAACCATGGTGGAAAAACAAGTGGTGTGCGTGTCTCAAAACATGAATGGCTCATGCACCAGGAAAGTTATTTGCGCTCGTGAATGGCATATTGCTTTACGAGGCTTCAGCGCAACACAGCTGTATAGTGCAGGGAAGACCACCAATCATCGAAAAAAATCAATTGTTGTGCAGTGAAACTTACTGCCTGCAGCCATTCATTACCGTAACGAGTATTGCCACAATGCTTCAAGAAACCGAAAAGCTTCATTCCAGCACCGACATTCTGAAAAAAAAAAAATGTGAGTGAAAAATAATCAGTAAAATAATAAGCAAGAGGAAAAAAAAATCGGAAGTGCTTTTTTTCCACAATATTAAGGTACTGTCTGAAATAGGCAGAGTTTGCAGACTAATTCATAGACTTTTTTTGGGCGGTTATAATTCATTGAACTATTTAATGATGCCCTTCGAATGAGGTATATCCAGGTTAGACTGTACTGACAAAGGGAATCAAAACCTCAAACCAAAGCTTTAATGCACGAGTTGATTGCAATGCACTACAGCTATGCAGGTGTCGCAGCTCGCATTTGACGGGTCAAAGCGTTCGCTATCCAGCCAGTGAACGGTCAAACACTTGTGAACATTTAAACAAAAGTAACTTTAATTAACAGGAATTGGGGCCACATTTTAACAAACATTTACAAGCACTCAGTAAGTCCCCGTAAAAAAAGCGGTGCTGTTGCTCGGGCTGGTAGGGTGAGTCTGCCCGCCGCCTGGCATTTGTTCTTCCGTCGATGACCGGTGCTTTCACTCTCTCCATGAGCCGACAGAGAAGATAATGACGCTCTGAAGGTCGTTTGCGGTGCCCGTTTAAAGTGGCCATAACAAAGGAAAAAGTATTTTCAAAACGTAGAAGTAGCCCCTATTAGGGGCTTAAGCATCCCCCCGACTTCCTTTGGCGGCACTTGAAAGGCAAACACGACTCCTGGCCGCTCTCTTCGAGAGGGGACGGCACACTCCCCGTCTGGTGTCTGCTTGTTAGACGCCACAGTTTGTTGATGGTGAAAACAAGGGCACCACTTCCGATATCGGTCGGCAGAGTTTCTTTATTGCGCCATTCCTTGCAATCTTCACCTCCACCTTGCGCACCATTCCGTTCGCACTGGGCAGACTTTGGGTGACAACGCCGATGGGCCAATCGTTGCGATTTGCTTCTTTGTCCCTGATGAGCACGACGTCGCCTTCTTTTATATCCTTTCATGAAGTGCACGAAGCGCTCCTTTGTCTCAGGGTTTTTTCGCAACGTGCGTCGCAGCGAGTACAGGCGAGAGAGAGCCTGTTCTCGGTTATTCGGAAGTTGTCTTCTTGGTGAGGGAAAAGGTAGAGGGGCAATCCAGTTGTTGGACCTGTCTTTGTATAATTCCCTATCCATGATATTGAGGAAGGCTCTATCTTCTATAGACAGAGAACGCTCGTTTTCTTCTCGCGTTGTCTCGAACAGGTTAGGTGCCAAGGTGTCATCTGATGCTGTTATTGATGAGAAATCATTCTTGACCTGATGCCTATCCGCAGTGTAGAGAACCGGCGCTTCTATCACCATGAAATGTTTTGTACATGGGGTGAAAAGGGATGGTCTTCCCTTGCCCAGAATGGGTGTTTTTAACACATTTATGGTGCCTGTTTTACGCGTACGACCCAGGCAGACGTTTCCGACAATGACCCATCCGAGATCGAGCCTCTGTGCATAAGGAGCGTCAAGTGGCCCGTTAATGGTCTGGCGAACTTTGTGGACTCTGAGAACTTCTCGACCGAGGAGGAGCAATATTCTTGCCTCTTCGAGAGGTGGAATGTGAGCGGCAATGGCCTTCAAGTGCGGGTAGTTCCGTGCTGCGTCTGGCATTGGAATTTCTTCCCTGTTGTCCGGAATCTCATCGCACTCAAGAAGAGGCGGAAGGGAGAGCTTGACATTGCCCGATACGCTCCGCACAAGGAAGCCGTTTGTGACCTTACCAACAACCTCAGTACTGCCGGAACAAGTGCGTAATGTGTACTGGGTAGGTGTGCCCTCCACACTGAACTCTTCGAGAAGTTCTGGCAGAACCAACGAACGATTACTCTGTTCATCGAGTATCGCGTATGCTTTTAATATTTTGTCAGGCTAAGATTGATGAGTCACATCCACAAGGCAGATTTTAGCGCACGATCTGTAGTTGTCGTTCACGTCTGCAACCTCGGTGACTCGTTCATCTGCAACCTCGGTGACTCGTAGATGTGACTCGTTCATCCAAATTCTGAGTAGAGCTGTTATCGCGTTCAATAGGCTTCGGCGACTCTGAGCACGTAGTTGATGGGTGAAGTGCTGTCGCATGATTACCGCTGCTGCATATGTAGCATTTTACAACTGCCTTGCATTGCCACTGCGTGTGATTTGGGGATAAACAACATCGTAGACATATTCCGTGCGCTTTAAGAAAGGTCATCCGCTCTTCCAGTGTTTTTTCACGGAAAACGCGACACCGTGCAAGAGGATGAGTCTTCTTGTGATGCGGGCACCATTTTTCGAAGCTCTTCGATTCAAGTAGCTGCTTTGGAGTGGTTTCCTGAACCTGCTCGAAGGCGTGATCTACGTTTGTTTTCCTTGCTGACACAGATGACTTGTGCAGCGGGGTCTTGGTGGTCGTTTCTTCTTCTCACTGTGTGATCGAAGGGGAGACATATGGTGGTTGCAGGATGAAGCTGGGATCGTTCCTCATGCTTGCCTGGTCTTGAACGAACTTTGAAAAAACCGCAAAGGGTGGGAACGCAGTGTTGTTCTGTTTTTTGTATTTAGTCCCCACTGACATTCAATTTTCTTGAAGTCCAGATGGTAACTTGGAAACAATTTTGTTTATTCCTCTTGTGCTATCCAAATAGTTAAGACCGGCAAGGTAGGGATCAGATTTGGCAGCTTCGAGTTCCAGTAGGAGGTCTCCGAGCTCTTGCAATTTGGCATTATCTCGGTTCGATATTCTTGGGAATTCCTCCAACCTCCTCAGCAGCGCATCCTCAATTGCCTCAGGACGTCTGAAGGTGTCGTCGAGCCGTTTCCACACGATGTTTAAGCCCTTCGAGAAGTCATCCACATAAACAGATTTCAACCTTCGAACTTGATGCGATGACTCAGCACCAAGCCATTTGAATAGAAGGTCGAGCTCTTCCTGCGCAGGAAGGTCTACATCTCTGATGACGCCTTTGAAAGATGACTTCCAAGCTCGAAAGTTCTCAGGTCGATCATCAAACTTCGTAAGTCCTGTAGAGACAAGGTCCTTGCGGCACAGGAATTTAAAGACGCCGGCAAGCTCTGAGCTGGAACTGTTGGGTGCTGGCGTGTACGCAGGCGGCTGATGATAGTCACGCAAGTCTGTGAGGTGGTTGGTTACTTCGGCATGCTCCAAGCTCTGGCTTCTCGGATGAACAACAGGTGCCCGAAGAGACATAAGCTCGGCATCATGTATGGCGGCTTGCTCAGTGATGTAGCTCGAAACCCATAGTGTCCGGTATAAAGGTGGGTGGGTGCGCACACACTCCCCGCCATCCTGTTCCACAGCTGCCTCGAGTGCACTTGCCTGTACGTCTGCAGCAGCTGCCTCTTTTTCATGTTGCAATACCTCAAGCTCGGCCTCGATTCTTGCCTTCTCTAAGCGCATTGCGGCATGTCCAAACTGAGCTCTTGCTTTGACGGCCTCTGCTTGCGCGCGGGCCTGCACAGCAGCCAGGCTAATCGTGGAGGAGCCCGATCGTCGTGATCGCGAGGAAGCTCTTGAGTGTACCGATAGAGAGAACTGCGATGCTGTTTCATGTGCCTTGTCGCGTTCTTGCGGCGTAGCCTCTCGTAACTTTTCGCTCACGATCGCCTCACGGTCCTCATCGATTGCCTGTTGTAGCTGTAATTCGTGCCTGGCTTCAGACGTCTTCGCCTTCTCGAGAAAGACTGAGTATCTTGCGGTAGCCTGTCCGTAGCAGTCGTAGTTTGCACGAAGCTGCCTTTTGGCGCCGGTAAACTGTTCTCTCTTAGCGCGTGACAGTGCCTGAAGAGCGCTCTCCACGTTTTTCCAAACAGAATCTAGTTTACGGCAGTGCTCTTCGCGGCTCGTGTGATACATTTCTTTAGCCCTCGTCGATTGGGTTGTTTTTCTTTGCGGCCGAACGTTTGATGCGGAAGCTTCATCTTGTGGTGTGACATTTGGACACTCATGCGTCAGCTCGTCCTGGTCCATCCTTGCTTGCACGTTTTGTCTCGGAGCGGACGTATGTGAAACAAATGGTGCTAAGCTGCGCTTTGAGCGTTGAGAGATGAAATGAGCCAACCTTGTTGCTGCCCTTCTGCTGTCAGCTGCTCAACTCCTTGGCGATGAAATCCTTGCAATGGGCGTGTCTTTGGGTTCAACCGGGGGTCTTGCCGTGGCGACGTATCCCATTGCCGGCGGATGTTGAGTTTGTGGCCGATGGCAGTTGAAGCGCTTTTTTTACTATGCTGGTCTCGCAGCTCGCATTTGACGGGTCAAAGCGTCCGCTATCCAGCCAGTTAACGGTCGAACACTTGTGAACATTTAAACAACAGTAACTTTAATTAACAGGAATTGGGGTCACATTTTAACAAACATTCACAAGCACTCGGTAAGTCCCCATAAAAGAAGCGGTGCTGTTGCTCGGGCTGGTAGGGTGAGTCTGCCCGCTGCCTGGCATTTCTTCTTCCGTCGACGACCGGTGCTTTCACTATCTCCGTGAGCGGACAGAGAAAATGACAAATGACGCTCTGAAGGTCGTTTGCGGCGCCCGTTTAAAGTGGCCATAACAAAGGAAAAAGGATTTTCAAAACGTAGAAGTAGCCCCTATTAAAGGCTTAAGCGTCCCCCCGACTTCCTTTGGCGGCACTTGAAAGGCAAACAAAGCTCCTGGCCGCTCTCTTCGAGAGGGGACGGGACAACAACTGTGGTCTGTGGTGTAATCAGGGGAGTTGGAGGGGGGGAAGGGGGTTCAAAGCCGCCTCTGAAGTTTTTCAATTTTGCATGTGTATTGAAATGGGCTCATACATATGCAGTCACGAACATACATGAAGTATGGTTGAACCCTCCTTCTGGAAATAAAATTCTAGCTATGTTATTACCTTTACTAATTATCCTACACCAAATTAATGTTTATTAGTTATATGGTGTTAGCTGTCACTGCAAGCCCATCACAAGCCTAAAGAATCTATAAATTTTTTTAACAACATAAAGACGAGTACATATTATTATTGGTTAGGCATTTTCTGGAATATTTCTTGTCTCTTGAAAAGCACCACTTTAGATGCTCTGTTATTAATTAACACACTTATGACATCTGATAACTTGAGGCCTTGTGTGAGGGGGTCGCATGTTTTGTGTTACGCTGCTTCGTATTTTGCTTGCGAAATACGCTTGACTATATTGGGGGCAGGGCAGAAACAGTAATTGGAGTAGATCTAAAGTATCATGAACTCTTTCGCAGTCCGATGACAGTCAGAAAAAAATGAAAAGCTAAAAAGTAGGACTTGTATGTATCCATACTAGCCGTTTTCATTAAACTAAATGTGAGATTGAAAAAAATGAAAAGCTAAAAAGTAGGACTTGTATGTATCCATACTAGCCGTTTTCATTAAACTAAATGTGAGATTGTATTGGCTACATCTAGCTAAATATTACTTAGTTTTGTTGTGTGAAGAAGCATCCTATTCACACCAATGCAGAATACAGTTCGACAATGCATGTCTTACGAACTTTGGTAAAGCTTATTGAGCCCCTTTTGTACCATCGCCATAAAAGTATGGAAAAAATAAAACAGTGGTTACTTAATGGAAAACCTGAAAGGGTGCATGACTTTTTCATGGTTATGTGCTACATGGACGCAGCTAATACCTGGGTAATTTATTGGGGCTAGGAATATTTTTAAAAAACTTGAAAAGGCATGCAGCTTTCACATTGCTTGAAATACATATGATGAAGAATGGGTTTCAACTCTTCAGTGCCTCAACTTTCATTCATTCATTCATTCAGAATTTATTCAAGACAATTTACAATTGTCTTAGGAGATGCATCAAAAGGCCCAAAAAATGCCTGACTAGGCTGCATCACCCAGACAGCAGTAGCGAAAATGCATGATGTAATTCACAACTTAACATAACTGCAATAGCACTTGTATGGTTTAACAGAACAAATTAAAAAAAGAAAATCTGCTCTTGTAAAAAAATTTACTTAAGCTTACAAAATTTACTTAAATAATAGCCAGATGAAATCGCAGAACATTGAAGAAAGGAACAATGTAGTACACAATGGATGCTATTTTTCTGCCATGCAGAAACTTGTGTGAAACTTCATGAAAAAAAAAGTTTTATGAAAGTGTGCAGTGGCCCATACATATTCACTTGTACATTTATTTTTATTGCTTTTCAGTGATTAATTTTTTCTGAGAATCGAGGCCAACTAATCTAGCTATTTTGCAGGATTCAATATTTTCATGATTGTTGTCCAGCTTAATTTTTTATTGGTTTATACTTTTACGTAGTATTGCTTTAGTAATGATGACTTACTATAATTTGTTTTATGGCTTCACTGTATGTTGCAGGTTTCCAACAAGCTCGACATAGTAACAGCAGCTACCATGACGGTCAATACACCAACGGCCTACCGCATGCTCTCCGACTTCGTGACAATGATGCCGGGCGACACGTTCATTCAGAATGGGGCCAACAGTGGTGTCGGACAGGCAGCCATTCAGATTGGCAAGAGTATGGGCCTCAACTCCATCAACATCGTTCGTGACCGTCCCAATCTAAAAGAGCTGAAGGATAACCTGAAGTCCCTAGGAGCTGACTATGTGGTTACTGAAGAGGAGCTGAGGTGAGGCACTGTTCCTATAACTTTATTTTTTTCTTAGCTTTGCAATGACAGTGCTGCTCATCATTACTAACTCTGCTGGTATAGCAGCACTTTGTGAGTTGTAGAAAGCAGTATTCATGACTACATTTCTTATGGATATGTTACTGATCATTAAACAAAGCTGATTAAGTTTTGTAGTACTTTGGCAATGAAATAACTTGAACAAGAACCCAAGGGTCTTTATTGTGAGTTAAAGGAGGCTTCAATTTGGGCTTGTTGGTATTGTGTCATTTTTTTGCTCTGATGAACTGTTAGATCACGACATAAAGAAGAAAAAAAAGGAATGCATAGACCAGACACATGTGAGCAAGGCAATGTTAGTGATGTCAGTGTCAGTCAAACCAATGTTAAGATTCTGCCTATTGAACAGACTCGCGTTATGAATGAATGAAAGACGGGAAATGAATCAAGGGCCCCACAGGTGGCTATGTTTCTGCCATATGTTTATGTTTATTTTTATAATAAGTATGTTGATGACCTGCACAGGCATGGCTGGTTTAAAGCACTTTTTTTCGTGAGGCTCCCCGTGTGGTCACCGTTTGTAGAAGGGTAACCGTGAAACCAAAACATTGATTCGGAGCTGGCATCCAGATTTTTACTAATTGTGGAGATCGTTATGGATATGTTGTTAGATGGAATCGTGGTTCCAAATCTTCAGAAATGAACCATACTCAAGATATCAGAAAGGTTTTCTTTTCATTGGTAGAATTTGCTGAGAATGTGTAGGAGCTAACCCTTCCTCCCTGCGTTTACCTGCTTACCTGGCCTGGCCTTTGCTCGACTAATTTCTGCGACTGCCGCCCGCTGCATGAGACGAGCTTTAAAGCCCTGCTATAAGGAAGAAAGAAAGACCGAAGTAAATAGACAAAAAAAACAAGCAAGAAAAAAAAACAAAAGAAATATTTTGTGGAAGGCATTTAGTTGAGAAGGCAGAAGTAAAATGTGTATGGCCTCATTTGTATTGATTCCGACCATGCCCACGAGTGCGATGCCGCCAGCTTCGCTGTTTTAACCAGTCGTCGCAGCATTGTAAGTGAGGCTGCTTCAAGTTTTTGCGCATGGTGCAATCACATTTAAAGAACAGACAATTGAAGTTGGAGGATGCTTTGAATTGATTGATTTTCATATACAGTCAACGTGTTGAAATAATTAGGTTAATTGAAATGGAAACCAATGATCATAAGACTTGTCTGTGGTGGGTGTTGAGCCTGTGTCTTTAACAGTATGCTGTGCTTTACCCATGAGGCGGCATCGCAACCGTCATCCTGGATAGTGTCTTGGACATTTACGTGTCCGTGTAATACTAGGCATGGCTCCCAAACATCGACCTCTTGTCTGATGCTGGGGAGCTGTAGTTGTGGTTCTCCTCTGCTGATCCGAAGGTCGCGGGTTCGATTTTGGCCACGGCGGTTGCGTTTCGATTGAGGTGAAATGCCAGAGGTTTGTGTGTGTACTGTGTGTTGTCAGTGGACGTTAAGGAACACCAGATGGTTGAAATTTCCGAAGCCTTCCAATACGGCCTCATAATGATGTCTTAATTTCGGCACGTAAAATTCTGGATATTATTATCAGGTGTCAAGCTTTTATTAAGCTGTTTTTAAGTTCGTAAGGCTCTGCCTGATTACTGTAGACAAGACAGTTTTGTTTATCTGGACTAGATTTTGGGTCGACGGTGTTCACGTTAAGATGGCATGCTTGGTGGGAACCATGGTTGTGGCACACTAATGCCATTGTCGTCTGGTGTCACAATAACAAAACCTCAATCACATCAGCATTACTTTTGTGTTTCACTTGCGGTTGTGACAAGGTGCAACGGTTATCACCTCGGTCCCATTTTTGGCCTTTTCATGTGTGCGTACTATATCTAACCCTGGGGAGTGTTAACCAAGACCACTCATAGGCATAGTGGCAGTACATGGAACATCGTTTTTGACCGACAGCATCACACGCTCTGTGAACTCTGGGAGCAGGCACCTGCTAGTAAATGCTGCTTGTGCACTATTTTTTAAAACATCGCACCTGCCAGCCCCTCTCACCCTGAAATGAACGAGAACAAAAAGAACTGAGGGGCCCGAATTTCATTGGTCCCAACCATGTGAAAACCAAATAAAGTGGACAAAAAAATTGAAATAAAATCAATTTGGGCTGTATTTTAATGAGAGAACATTACTCCACTGACTCTGAATGAAAACTGCGTTGCAGCTATGATGGCAGATTGATTACATCAGCAGACATTTGCCAGCACTTAATGTAATTTAGCTAGGGCATGGCAACACTAGCCAACATTAGCCATTATCAGTCTGGTGCTGGCAGTGAGAGAGCAGGAGTAAAATGTGTGTGGCCTCGTATGTCTGGAGTGTTCAACACAACATGCCTGGACACCCAACGCTCACCCTTCACTAATCCTCGATGGTGCCCCATTATAAGCTTGTACGTATAAAAAATGCTTCATTATCACAGGGAGCCAAGCCTGCAGCCTCCACTGTGCACGTTGGTTGTGTGATGAAATGTGTTTTTATGATCATTTGTTTATATTTTCGGCCACATTATGGCATTTTTGCAGTCTCTTTTGCTTCTTTAATGTGTTACAAGACTCTATGTTTGCAGATTTTGTCATTATTGCTGCATTTCTTTCCTCTGTTT
This sequence comes from Rhipicephalus microplus, assembly GCF_043290135.1. Taxonomy (NCBI): domain Eukaryota; kingdom Metazoa; phylum Arthropoda; class Arachnida; order Ixodida; family Ixodidae; genus Rhipicephalus; species Rhipicephalus microplus. The sequence continues at coordinate 19,247,747 of NC_134704.1, read as the reverse complement.
CCATCGCTCCTTGCCTTTGTGTTATAAAGGACTCCGGTGATGAAGGACATTTTTGCTGTTGTGCCACCTCCGAAGCTTGCTCTGAACTGTATCGGGGGCAAAAACGCCACTGACATGATGCGACACCTCATGAAAGGTGCCACCATGGTCACCTATGGCGGGATGTCACGGCAGCCTGTCATAGTGTCAACGGCTTCTCTCATCTTCCAAGACATTAAAGTGGTTGGCTTTTGGAGAACACTGTGGGCCAAGGAGCATGGTAACACCAAGCTTGATGATGAAATGTACGACTACCTGACCAAGATTTCAATGGAAGGAAAGCTGCAGCCTCCTGCGCATAACTTGGTTCCGTTCGAAAATTATGAGGACGCTGTTAGAATGTCCATGGAGTCATTTGCGGGAGCCAAGCAGGTCCTGGTTATGGATGAAAGGTTTGCGTAAGGCTTGAGTGAAATATGAAGTGAGAAAGAGCATTCGTTGCAGACTAGGCCAGGTATGATCGTGTCCGTTAGCTGTGGTCAAGGCTTATCGTACTATTTTGCTTCTCAATGCCTGCTTTTTTTGTGTGGGAGAACGGTAGTTGGCTGTGTACCAAATGCAATGTTTATTTGTGAATTTCATCTTCAGAGCTGAGAATGCACCAATGTTTTGTACTTGGAAAGCCTGAGTGATAAACTTCATACACGGTTGAGTTGCTCAGAAACTAAAACCTTGTGCATGGACTCACTGTTACATATTGTGTAGATACGTCTCATGCTACAGTGTCTCACAGTCAGTGATATTGTGTTAATTTCATGACACTAGTCTTACAGATGAGAAGTATGCTTGGTTTCTTGAACTATGCAGATCTCTTTGTTTTTAATAATAAAATTGAATTTTGAATGAGTAATGATTCCTACTTAATTTGTGTCATATTCATGGTGAAATCGCCTTTCACAAATTCGTAAAAAAATTTTGTTACCAGTATCTGAAAATAAAAGAATTATGTTTTTTACAGCTGTAGTTATATACTTGTTCTAGTACGACTTAAGTTGTAATGTTCAGTAGCGATGAAATGAATATGCGACTATTACTACATAAACTTGTAATAAAGTTTGTTTATTTGCTGCAAAAATATATCCAGCCGTGGAAGGCCGGCACCCTGAATATTGCCTTGGGTTGTCTTAATTTTTCAGAAGCAAAAACTAGAGCAGTATTGTAATAAAAATTTTACCTGTTGTTTTCACTCTCCAAAGATTGCAAAGGACATCACGCAGAAACAGCAATCATCTTTGCAAAGCTGTTCATACAGAAGATTCATACATAAGGATACATGCAGTTCAGCAAAGATAATCATTCAGAATATAGCAAGAGAACTTCACATAGACAAGGAAACCTTGTGAGTGAATAACTTCGTGAATCTGGCCAGTCACTCGTGGGCGTTGAACAAACCCTTGGGTACATTTGGTCCACTCGGTTCATCGTGTGTACACATATCACAATCTTTGCACTGCACTTCAACAATGTCTGTAGTGTATGTCGTCACACTCAGAAGGTTCTTCTAAGGATCACTTCTTGAAGAATGTCCAGGTGCTTGGCGCTGAAGTGAGGCATCATCCAGTACTTCACAACACTGGTTCAAGTGCACTCTATTAGCATGATTCGATCAAATGCATAACAAAAAAAATGCAGATGAGCAGTATATGTTCCATTATAATGTCTGCATATACTTGGGTCTTGAAATTTATGGTAACATCTTGTTTACTGAATAGGACAAAGACCTACAGAAGAGATGGCTACATTCTGGGCCCATTGTGCACCATCTCTTTTGTGCAGTATCTAAGTAAAATTATTTGTATTCTAATTGTGGTGCATTGGTCATGTTTAAAAAAATCTTGTATAAAGCCAGGCTAGAAGTAACACTTGGCGTCTGTTTGCCTCTTACTAAATTCAGAAACTGACTCATGGCAGGCACTGCAGTACTCAGTTGATAAAAGTTTCTGTCCAAAACTGATGTTTAATATCATGCTTGTGCAAGAATCCCTTGCTTTTTATAACTGCTCATTGCATTGAGTTGGCTACTCGCAAGTTGCACATCCCAGTACCATATTAACAATGTAGTAAAGTCATGTTCACATCACCACCTTTCCATAATGTGTTAACATCGGCTGGTAAAAATGTATGGGCGCATAACTGCAATTGCCCAATTCAGTTTTTTTTTTCACAAAATGCTCTGGACTGGTGGCATTTTCCACTTGCTCTGATAGCACAGACTGAATGCCTACATATTGTACGCCATAGTCCACTTTCGTACAGAGTGGTGTCACATCTCCACTCTTGAAATACCTTGTTTCTTCGCTAGCTATGTCTTCATTTCGGACAAGCATTATTGCAAGATCAACATGTTTGAATATACTCCCCTTAGTTTTATCATTTCATGTGTATTTTCTTGTTCTTGATATTTACTTACACAGGGAAGAAATCTCAGTTCTGGAGCATGAATTTGGTGAAGTTTGACGTCTCTTCGTAGCACAGGGATCCTTTACCGAGCCCTAGCCAGTCTACTGACATCTTACACTTGATATCCTTGATGTCCCGTGCAGACCCAAGCCTGTCAAAAAGATGTGTCGTTCAGGTTTTTTTCCTGGACAAACTCGACACACTCACAATCTCCTTGTTTGGAGAATCAATCGGCGCCACTTTCTTGTTGAGCTTCAGTCTTACACAAGGTATTCATCTTGAGCATTGTTCCTTCACTTGTCTCTCAAGATCAAAACCTGGTGGCCTCTGGCTTCTCATCAGACTTGTGTATGCTCTCAACTGAGAATGCCTCGTTGATCGCGGCTTTGCTCTCATACTGGTCTTGACCGTCACTGCTGCTACTGTCATCGGCGAGGTCATCCTCGTAGAAGCGTTTGATGCGTCCGCTTAGCAGAAACTGAATGATGTAGCAGACTCCGGCGATGGCCAGAAAGACGATAGTTACAAGATGCAGGGTGTATCGTAGCTTGTCTGGATCGTACACCCAGCAGTTTCCACGCCGGCCACATTTCTCTTCCCAGATCATGCACGAGTGGTCCAGGATGGCTCCGTATATCAGGGGATAGGGTATGAAAGCTGCCAAGACAAGGAAAGAGAGGAAAGGGACTTAGCACGAATATTTTAAACATTAAGATCAGCAACTGACAGGAATGTCTTGAGATTTCATCTTATGAGTGAATTTAAAGAAAAGCAAATAAATGTTTGCTTAGTTTACGTCACCTTTGATATAGTGGATCGGTTTGACTTGGTCAACGTGGCATGGAGTAGAATTGCGCTGCTTCTATGGGGTCTTTGAAACATTTTATGCGTTTTTGAAATTTTTGCTTAACGAATAGACTCTGTCGTGGTGGCGTCTAGTGTGTATAGCTTTCTGCATCCTTCATTTTTATTATATTTTTGTATATGTCAAGCTCCCAGCATCTAAGCATTGATTTTTGCTTTTCTGGGGTTTCTGTACAATTGCGTGAAATTGACCGCTTACCATAATAATGCACACAATTGTAGAATTATTCAAAATACCAACCTTATGGATGTACTGTTAGCAAGTTTTAATTTCACACTAATGCCTGAATAAAAAGTAACAGGTAGTGCCTTAGGTTTTACACAACGCTGACTACTGATAAGACCTTCAATCAAGTCGGGCATAAATGCACAGTTTCTGCTGCCATATGATATGGAAAAACATGTACTGTTCTTACCAAGCATGTGCAAGATAGAACCAGTAGTCCCCATCGCCATGCTCTTGTCGATAGGGTCGACACATCTGCAATGTTGAACGGAGGAAGATTACGTAATTATAGGCCCTGAAGCAGTAAATTCTTCCGAAATGCGGAGTTCTGCATATTGTAAACAATACAGGAGGCATTGTGTGGCTAAAAGGACCCCTGACAGCGAAAGTTTTGTTTGCGACTTTTTTACTGCAATTTGTTTTTTTGCATTTGGTAATGCTGAAGTTAAAATGGAAATACTCTAACAGATTGTATGATTCTAGCATCGTTAAAATAGAGCGATCTTGCATCACTTCGAAACACCCGCTTAAATACCATAACAAAATAGCGACCCACAGCGGAGAAGTGGTTGAGACTACGTGTGCTCAAGCTTCGTTGACGCTGAATGCACCATTTTCAAACACTGTTTTTACGCACAGGCGGTGAAGAATGAAACGATGTGGATGTTTTGAGCGTGTTCCTATCAGAAAAGAAAGAAAATCATTCCTGGCGTACGCAGCCAAAACAACCTTTAGAGCAGCTCGACAATGAATCGAGAGGGGTGACGAACAATAAACCTCGCTGGCTGCCAGTCGGGGTATTGTGTGTACCTCGGAAATGCTTTTTGACACCGAGACAATACTTGCTTGACCTCTGCAAGGTCCCGAGAGGCCCCCTGTCTACATCAAACCACAGAAAATGTTGATTGCAACGGAATTTTCGTGTGTGCACCAACTCTTTTTTGAAAACCAAATTGAAATACTTTATAAGCAACGCTCGTCACTAATAATCCGTCAGGAGTGCCAACGCACGCACGACTCTCAAAGTAACACCAGCATCTCGTGTTTACAAAATTGGTGTCTGGTGTCCTGTAAAATAATAATAGATGTGAGTAAACCTAGCACTCTACAGTGAAAAGAATGGCAAGTACTTCTAAGTACTGGCACTATGCTTTGTCATTCTAATATCACCACAAAAAACAACAAATCATGCTGCTTTAATGGTGCCAATGTATATAGTATGTGATTCCTCTTTTGTTACCATATTTAGAAAAATGTTTTAACTTCTACTTTACTCAGCCAGATGGCATCGTCATGAGACAGCACTCATTGTGCATGTGCCGGTGGCACTTGACAGAGTTATAACACTAATAAAGTTCTAACATTCTACACGAAGGAGCGCTAAAATTAATTTGTGGGATGTTAAGGACATACACAAAGTGGTCGATTAGTTTAATAGTTAAACGAAATTTTTTGAAGCTCTAGAAGACAATACATTTGTGATAAAAAAAAAAAGGCGTAGCTGAAACTTTTTTTGTCTAGAACACATATTCAGTATGTGAGATATACATTGAGACTGGGTGTTCAAAGCAGCCTCTAGCAGCATGTCAACAGTGTCTCAATTGTTACATGGTGGAAACGTATGTGAAAAAGTAAAAAACATGAGAGTGCACATCTGAGTGCCTGTTGCAAGCTACAATAAAGATTATTTGAGGTGTGAAGGGACATCAGATGTGAGGATTTGTTAGAGTATAACCTTTTTTGCACCATATGGCCTGCTGCATAAACTACTGATGACCTCAATATAATGCACCTGAGGAATATCAGCAGGCCTCCTACGCGACCCGTGGAGCCAAGAAACTGGCCGGCGATCACTATGCCCAAGAAAAGGCCCAACTTCTGACATGTGTCGCCGCAAAGCCCCGACGTCACATAGGAGTCGTCCACTGCCTGGTCACCTCCTGCAATGCAGCTGCAGTCCTTGTATATCTGTGAAGCCGTAGATGCTGATATAGACATATTGTTGCAAATGTGCAAAAAAGTACGAATAAAAATTTTGTTGAGTAATAGTAGTCAAAACAACGGTTCCTGGAAAATGACAGGACATTTTAGAAACCGTTCTACCACGGAAGGAATGCTGTTGCGGTGTTCTGTGTGGCAAGCAGCGGCACACTGTCTTATCGTGTGGCTTCCATGAGGGGCACCGGCAGGGCGCCATTGACTGTGTAAGCCATGACTTTTTGTATTGCCGGTGAAGTGGTAAAGTGAAAAGTTCAGGTCTCGAGCGAGCCACGCGAGCGGGTGGCTAGCGGCTCTCACCGATTAACATTGAGGGTGTGTGCTACAGAACAGACGATTCCTGTGACCATTCCTGTGCATGTTTGTTGTTACGATGATGCACACGCGAGGAGGAAATTGATGTTGCTGAGCATCAGGGTTAAATACGCACACAGAAATTTGTTTTCTGGATTTTTACCCGTGGAGCTATCAGTTGGATGCTCATATTTTGCACCTGCACTGCCTACAACTTGGTATTTCCACACATACATGCCATCTAGACTGCCACCATCTTTCACAATTTGTTATGTGTCGGCCCGCTCCAATGCAATATAAGAATAGTCCTGGTGCGGGACCGCCTGAATACTGCAGTTCACATCAACTGCCTATTACCAACCCCATATGTTTGTCCTTTCTGCCGGACAACTGATGTCATCTGTACATCCACTCCTTGTAGTGCCCTAGATTCAACTAAAGCGCATGAGAAAAAGTCAACATGTCACATTACTGGCAAAGTCAGCATTATTGAAACACTTGTTCCCATACACAGTATGGTATTGTCTGGTGAATGCTGGCTGCTGGTCAAAAGTGAAACAGCATGGGGACGGTACCCGTGATGGTGAGATGTAACGATATTTGGCGCTGCTGATTGACAGTGATGAAGTGATTCAGTGAGCCAATGTATAAAGGCCCGAAACCTCGATTCTACGAAATGTGGTCCTTTACATGCCAACCGTTTGCGGATAAAAGTGGTGAATTTACTAACATATTTCCTTTAAATGTTTGACCAACTTACCGTAACGTTCATTGGAGATGTACCCGTAGTCCTACAGCCGGCATGGCAGGGTGAGAAGTAGCTCATCATTTTGTTGCTCGAGCACACGGGCTCGTATATCTGTGTGTTGCAATTGCAATCCACATTGCACTTCTCCAGCAAAGAAGTCCTGCAAAATAGAATGTCTCTTCAGTACGTGCAGGACATGAAAGTCCACATTCAGCCTCTTTTCTGAGTACCTCCTGCTGTGGACATGTACACCTACCATTGGTTTTCTTTTCGCATCTTCACAAGCAATTAAAGAAAAAATTTTTCTTAAAAGGAAGCATACTTTGGTGTCCGATAAAAATGTCAGCCCAGTTAACGATGGCATTGCTTTATCATATGCACTGTTCTGTGCTTGAGTTGAGATAAACAGGAGAAGGTGAATGAAAGAAAAAACAAGTTAAACATTGAAGCGAGAATTAATCAAAGTGTATTTTATCTGGGCATCTACACCTCTGTCTCTGGCAGCTTCCACATTAGGACATTGTCATGAAGATGTTTGCTCTGCTGTTAAAAAGCTCTTCAGTTGGATCAAGACGGTTTTGATCTAAATTCTTAATTTACAATCACTAGTTATATCGATTTTTTTTTCTGAATGCATACGAATGATGTATGCTTGTTTTTATTAGACTCCATTATATGACTAATCTTTCAAATTGATTGTGAGCCACCAACGTAGCCGTTAAAGTTGGAAGAACTCTCTTTGTTAAAAACATCACGTGGTTTACTATAGTTATTATTTCTTGTGGTTCATACTACGATACTGGGACTAAGCAGGCATGACGGGTATTGTGCATTACACGTCTTGTCCCTGTGCCGTCCCCGTCTCGTAGTATGGAGTGCAAGAAAAATTCGTGAACAACCACCAACTAGCCCAATTCGCTGCTTTGCATAGATAGAGTGCTGATTCTCGACAACCCCGTGCAAGAAAATGTGGGCCATTTCCTTGACCTGTAGCTGTGCAGTATATTGCAAACAAGTTTTATGTCATGGTGACTACATATTGATTTGCGACTCACGCGCTGAGGTTACTGCCAGGAGTGACGCCAGCTATGGTGGGGCTCTCGCAGCCAATGAACATCATGGCGACGAAGCCTGCCATCATAACCACCTCGACGAATGCCGAGTAGCCGGCCACAACACGTGGGCCTGGCCGGAACCGGTGTATGACGACGCCACCGACTAAGATTCCTACGATATTCGTCACCACCTTGGCCGCCCCTGGATGAACAAAGCAAAAGGGAGGAAGGAAGTCAGCATTTCCGTTATTGCTCTGCGCACGATTGTCGACATGCAAGACGCCAGCAGTGCGAATATTGACAGCAATGTCACCGTTCTAGCCCTCACAGATGCGCGCACTGGGCTGGTGAGGGGGGGGGGGGGCACCTGTGCTCCCCTTGAAGGTGAGCTCTGAACCTTCAACCTTCAGCTCTGCTTGTTTTAATAATAACAGATGCATAAAATGAAAGAAAAGAGAGAGAGAGCATCCTCTGAAATATGTAGAGAATTTTTCCAAGCAAAAATGTAATGACGTCTGCCTTACAACAGGTACACCTGAACAGTTCACAGGAATCGTCTTGGACAATGCTCTCAAAATCTTAATAATAATATCTGGCGTTTTATGTCCCGAAGTGAGAGATTCCGTAGTAGAGGGCTTCGGAAATTTAGACCATCTGGTGTTTTTTAATGTGCACTGACGTCACACAGTGCACAGTACCAATTCGCCTCAACTGGAATGTAACCGCCGCGGCCGATTCGAGCGTGTGACCTTTGTGTCAGCGGCCGAGCACTGTAACCACTTGTCCACCATGGAATACTGATCTTAAAATCTTGTTCACAAGCAAGTGCTGTGCAGTCTGTCTGTCCTGGAACATCCAAAATACGCATTATCTGTTAATTTGGGCCCATGCACATTTGAAAAGGAGGCGCCTTTACCTAATTGACTACATGATAGTGGGTAATGGATACACAGTGAAAATTTGGCATGGTGCCATTTTATTACATAATCTAAAGCCGTAGGGATGGGAAACTGGATACATTTAGGACGTTAAACACCCCATATCAATTAACCAAATCAATGGTAAACAGGCTACGAATTTTTCTAAATAATATGAAAGGTGCCAGAGCCTCAGAGGTGCTCCTGATTTTGTTTAAAGGCACCCTGCAACATTTTCAGAATGGTGCGAAGATGCTGACGATCTGTGGTCGAGGCTCCTCAGAACATGAGCCAGACCTTGTAGCGCAGCAGGGGGCCTGCAATGAAAAATTCATTCTCAAACGCAGCTAGAAATGGCTTGCTCTTCATTTGATAAATGATGCCACAAACCCAAATGACCGCGTCATAAGTACAAAGTTCACGGCTGTTGGCTGTTTTGAGCATCGTGAGCTGCATAGTTACTACGGCAGCCGCAGGATGCTGCCAACGTGCCAGCTTGCGATCACGCGGAAAGTAAGCTGTGCGTTCGAATAGAAAAGAAAAGAAAGTGTTTACAATCATGTTGCGTGCTGACGAACGGACGTAGCTTCTTCCCACTTGTTTTGAAAGCTGTGCAAAGTGCAGAACAGTGATGTGTCTGTCCCTCAGCAGCACTCGTATTCGCAAGCAAGTGCGTGTTGGCGGTAAAGGAAATGTTTGTTCGTGATGCAGTGATGCCACCTGACGTCCCGCGCTCAAACCACGAATTCGTTGCGGTGTTTTACTTTACGATCACTCTTTGTTTGTATGTAGGAGTGCTTTCCCGACAAAATAGCCGGCGTGCATAAACTGACGATACCCGGTAGTCGTGTGCTGGGTTTTGGGCGTAGCGGTGATCGCAGTCCACTGCACCTGTTTCTTGATTGGGTTTAAGCTACACACATAAGCTCGATCTCAGGGGAAATGCTGAAATTCATGCTGACTTCGTTCGCTGCTTTGACCACCACGCTGCTATAGTTAACGCTGTAAGCTGTGACCATCTTGTCTATCTTTGTCTTGGTATGTCGTGATTACGCGAGAGAGCCACCGATAACTAACGCAACGGCCGTAGCAGGCACAGTGCAGATTCCGAGGTCTACTGTGCGCATCCCCTGCTTGCGCACGTGCACACATTTCTTGTAGGCTCAGCGCATGTGCAGTGTTGCTCCCGCTTGCGCATTGCATGCCTGTTGTGCTTAAATTGTCTATTATATCATGGAGACGTCCAGCGCACTCCTGCCGTAAGGCCTACGCCAGTTTTCTTTTTCAGATGTCATTGCATAACCGGATGGTAATATAGCGACAGCATCACTCATTCGCGCCGTCTTACCTGTGTAGTAGTTGGCCTTGGAAGCCGATTGCCTGAACTGGAATTCGACGTACTTGCTGAACGAGGTGCCAAAGCCGGCTGTTGCGAGAAAGACGAACACCAGGCCGATTGTGTGGAACATGAAGATGGGGTTACGGACCAACCGCTTCACGATCACTATGATGTCTGCAAAGTAGGGGAAAAAGTAGTATAGAAGTATGTTAGCGTGTATTATAAGGCACACTCACTTTTTTCAGCATGCGGGTTTCATTGCATAATGGTATCATAGGGCACACGCTGTTTTATTGAACACGTAGCCCAAAACCGCTGTACCAAATAGTTGGTGGGCAAGCAGGTACACAAGAGAAGAGATCAGAACAGCACGAATGCCCACGCACACACACACACAAAAAAGCTTGAAGAGTGCACAGTGGGGGAAAAGAGGTGTAGCAACTATCTGCGTGTGCACAGGCATGTAGCGCTACCTGTAAATACGCCAGACGTCTGGTTTACGCCAGAGATAACTAGTCGGGCATTTATTCTTCATGCAAGCTGATGACTGCATGGTGGTTTGTGATGGCTGGTGGCTTCATGATGCTGATGGCTTTATGATGACTGGCCAACACATTGATATGCCAGACCTCTACCATCAGGAACGTGGTTGCATTCTCGTGTCTGTGCGACGCTGTATAATCATCGAATTACTGTGTGCATTTACTGTTTCGACAATGTAAAGATAAATTAGATGGTCAGCCTTCCGTTAGGACCTCTCATGCTCGCTTAATATCTGATTAACCAAAGGCTCACCATCTAATCTATCTTTACATTACAGCGAGTGCCAATGTACACTGACATTCGATTCATGTGCACTGTTGTACAGGCACAAGAATGAAGACTCATGTCTGATGATAGAGGCCTGGAATACCGATAATAGTGGTAGCGCATGCGTGATTAACTTGCATAAAGAAGAAAAGTAATGCCCGAGTAGTGATCTCTCGCTAAGACCTCCACGTGTGCCGGATTGGCGGGCCATGCTGCACACCTTCTGCACATACGCAGATAAGCTTTTGTGCCTACTTTCTCTTCCGCTGCTGTGTGCTCTTTCAGTTATTTCATGTTTGTGTTATTCTGATCGCTTTTCATTTGGCCAAGTGTGGATCCCTTTATTCTCTTATGAATTTATATTAACATGAGCATTTAGGATTAAAATATTAACTAGCTAAATAATAATTGTCATTTGTTTGTTCTGTGCTAGGGTCAGTAGATGGTTTTCTTGGAATCGAGTGTGCCCTTTTGAGGTCCATATTTTGTGCGGCTTCCTGCAACCATCTAGCAAACATACCAGGAAGATTTCTTCTATTCTTCCCACAGTATCCTGGCGGCGAGTTAAGCTCACCAGGATTGAATCAAGTCCTATTGCTTAACTTGTCCTGACGGTTGCCTCCAGAAGCGATTGGTTGAGAATGGCTGTATAGCCAACACACGGTATTTTTATGGAAAGTATGACGTTGTAGACTTCAACAAATGGGAAATAATTTTCCGCTAGTTCACCATCAGATAACCTGCTGGTCATCGTAGGAGTTGTCGGAAATGACAGTCATGCTGAAACCTTACTCTTAGGCCTGAAATACTACATTTAGCTTTATTTAAAACCTGTCCGCGTTTTAAGCATGCCATACTTACTAACTAGATTAGTTCCCAAAGACGATCACTCGCATTGTGTATATGACTGTACTGTCAGTATCAAGAAATCCAATATGGAAGTTGTATAGCGCTGCTGTTCTTATCCGGCAGTTAGTAGATTATTGCATAAACAGAGTGGTAACGTACATAAGGAGGGGTACTTGTGATTACGCCATTCATCATGTTCTATAAAAAAGAAAAGCTTTAACAACATAAAGAATTTTTAAATTGTAAAGCTCAAGGCTTCAGCAGTTAGGCAACTTGCTGACTTTTTGTTGTGACATACCCGTAATCATGATGGCATCGTAAGCAATGTCAAGAGCGCAAAATCGCTCAGCTTGGCATCGTTCTAGCGAAAGCGCATGAATATGAATTTACTTTTAGAGCACTTGATTCCAAAAAATGGACCTGGCAATTCAGTGTAGCTAGTTACCTGTAGACCTGCCGAGAATCGCGAAATTTTTCATATTTTTTCTACGCGTAATTTTCAGGCTTTAGTCCAGTTTTTGACACCAAGAATCTCGGTAATGTAAATCTTTTTAGCATTGGCATCAGTGACCTTTGTTACTCTCTGCTACGTGATGGCTTGTTAAAATGCATTACAGACTGTATTAACAAACAAAGGCAAGATATATTTTTCACAGATAAATGTGTCTGTGCAGAATCCTCTTTTAGAAATCATTTCCAAGTGTTTAAAGCCGACATTGGTTGGTTTTAGAGGAAGTGTTTTTGTGCATATATGAGGCATTCTAGTAGGTATTAATTTTGCCCTTATTCTTACTGATTTATGTCTTGGTAAGGTTGACAGAGGTTTGGAGAACGCCTTCTCAGCACGCCCACTTCAGTCATGAACAAACTAGTTTAATTTTTAGTCTTTCTAGTACCTGGGTACACTTTCTTGTGAATTCTGAAATAGTACACATGGCGTGTCATGCATTAGTGTAGTAACATCGTAGTCAATATTTTAACTCTTGCTCTCCTTGATCTGTTGATTGGTTGATGGTGCTCCTAGCTCTCAGTCAGTGTTGTAACAGGACGTAATGAACGTTCAAGCCAATAACCTTTTATCATGGCGATGCTGATGCCATGCTGGCCCGTTCCTTCAGCGCCCTTGGCTGCCTTGTTCGCCTTCACCACAGAAAGCCTCTGCATGCGGTTCACTTTGTAGTTCTTGCCTGCCGGCAGGATCCGCGGGAACATCATCATGGGCAGTGAAACTACGGTGAGGCCAACGGCGAACAGTATGTAGCCCATCCACCAGGCGCCCACCCAACGGGGGTCCTTCGGCGAGATGCCTGGATTGTCTGTGCAGAAAGTTGAAGTGCGACACATACAGGTTTTTACGTTTGTTTCTTTTTTAGAGAGATAAAAAAATGACAAGGATTGTAGGTCAACCAAAAGTTTAACATCCGGTTTGCTACCTTACTCTAGGGGTATGGGAATGGAAAAGAAAGGTGGGAAGAACGGAGTGACAGAATAAAAAACAAAAGAAAATGATGCAGTGAACTGTCCAATAGACCGCTACCACACAAAAAAAGTTCCATACAGCCCTAATAGATTTCCGCGATGACGGCAGTTCGGGTCAGCATTCTATAGACTGTTCTGACAGGGGCCTGTCGTCAAGCCTTGTCAACGCAGAAGCTAGTGGCAATCTCTGCGCGCTGTAGCGAGCATCGACAACGTTCTGAGCAGGTACTAAGAACTCTAAGAATAAGTACTAAGAACTTAGTTGGTTGCACATGATCTTTGAGAAAGTAGCGTTAACATATAATGTGGATCTTTGTTCTTCCTTGTTTATTAAGTTCGTGCTGCTGTTCTCAGGACAATATTCAAACTACAAATGTTTCGGAATTTCCTGGCAGGCCTGATTGCATAGCCATTGTCGTCGAGCAGCTTGCTACCGGCGACATTCAAACAGCCGTACATTGCTTTGTTCTCTTTTTATTGCTTTGTGACACTAGGACTGCTTCTAACTATATTCATCTATTACTTGAGAAGCCAGGTAACAGTCCAAGTACACCAAAGCACGGGAATCCGGAAAGACAAAGACAAAGCACTAGTTCTAATGAAACGCTTATTCATGACCCTGTTTGAATGCCCATACGGTCTCAAAAGCCTTTGTTAGGAATAGTGTTTCGCCGATATATTTTCTTACTCCTGTACAGGTGTATATTGCCGCATTATGTCAACTTCGTATCACCGGACTCGTCCGTACGTTCATTTATGTACTCTATTTATCAATCTGATAAGGTTACACGGAACGTGAATGCACAATGCGCCACCTTTGGTTGTGTTCCGTTTGTTCATCATGCTGAGAATTCATCATAGCACAATTATTGAGGCTGCATATATTGTCAATTGTGAATGCACTCGGCTACCAGCCTTTGTTTCCCGTCGAGCATGGCATGATAAAGAGCCATTGTCTTGGTTCAAATTTTCTTTTACTGTTACAATAAAACCTCTGCGCGGAGTTTTGCGTGCATGGTTTCATCGTGTGGCGATTAGCACTATAAGTTGATATCAGTGCATAAAAAATCAGTTTTGTCGCAAGGCTGATGTAATTAATGCAGTAGCAACATATTTGAGTGTTCTGAGAAGTAAAGCTAGCAGCTTCTTTACGATCGCATCTTGCGTAACTATACAAAGTGCCAGCGTAAGAAAATACGGCTGCTCGAGAGAGAGGCGGTTTTCGAGCTGTCGGTCGTCCCAACGCAAAGTAAGCTGTGAAAACGCAGCACATACTAACTATACGACCCGTCTACCGATAACGTGCGCGCCAATGCTCGCACCCCTCTGCTTGAAGAGATATCCACGGTAGGCCTCGCACGCAGGTGATGTTATCGCATAGACCATTCGTTCAATGATGATTGCCGGCTCGTTTCATCTCTGACTCAGCCGTGTTCGTCCCCAGTGCTCGTGCGCTTTTACTTGCGCGTAGAGCATACGTTTCCCCGGGTTATGCGATTGATTCGGACTTTATGCAGTACATTGTGTCGATGACAAAGATTCACCGAGAGTGTCCATAGCAGTTGATTGACCGAGTGTATGGAGGTCTTCGTACGTAATACTCACGGAAAGGGTCTTCGTAAAAGCGGAGACATATCCCGGCTGTCAGAAATCCGACAACGGGACCGAGCAGTCTGAAGGCGAGTCCCATGCCTGCGGGTGTAGTAAGTTTGTTTTGTTTTGCAGAACAGACCAAGGTGACAGGCAACATGCAAAATAAAAATAATTCGCAAATAGAAACAGCACCAAATCAGGCTATGGCCTGGTGGTTTAATATTTTGATAATTTTCTCGATTCACTGGCAGGTTAAAAAAAACATGACCAAGGACACAAAAAAAGAGAACTCTGCTCGAGGATTTTTTTCCACGGGAAGATATTGTTGTTTCGCTCGCTAAACACGCACCCAAGTGGCGTGAAAAAATTTGTGTATACCTTCATGCATCATTTATTTTTAAAAAACGTCAACAGGTATACCTTGACGAAACAACGAAATAGCAGATAACAATACGCGATGTATTGCCGTATGATCGCGTTGTATGCGATAAGCGATCCTGACAAATAAGAGCAAGGTATCGGCTCAGTCTCATATAGCATTTCATCTATCCGGAAATAACCAATGTTACTTATACACAAAAATATTTCTACTGCGGCTATTTTATATAACATAACTTAAAATGTACGCTGCTAAGTGGCACAAGTACGGATACTCACGAAAGCAAGAGAGATAAACGGATATGTGCGTAAGGTCTGTGCGTTTCTGTCTTCTTTTTTTCTTTATTAATGTCCGTCTGCGCCGCACCAGTGGACCATACACTCAGCAGACCCTACATTCAGCAGATTTTACATCAGTAGCCCCGCCGCGGCTGTCTAGTGGCTAGGGCACTCGGCTGCTGATCCTCAGGCCGCGGGATTGAATCCCAGCTGCGACGGCTGCATTTTCGGTGGAAACGGAAATACATAGGCCCGTGTGCTCAAATTCGGGTGCACGTTAAAGAACCACCGGTGGTAGGAATTTCCGGAGCATTTCACTACGGCGTCTCTAATAATCATATGGTGGTTCTGGGACGTTAAACCTTACGTATCAATCAATCAATCAGACCCCCCACTTTCAGTGATACAGTATACAGTTTTTCCTTTTAAATGAGTCCTCAACCACTTTTCCAGGTAACCATATAGAATGACCTCAGTATCGCAGTTCATTAATGAAATAGAGTTAAAGAGCTCATTTCGCAGGAATTCTGGTGGTAGTGTCAGCGTCGTTCACTATAGCTGTGAGCGACAAATCAGCGTTGTCCAGTGAGAATTAAACCCAGCTCCTTTGCGTGGCAAGCAGCTGTTTCACGATAGATCTACGCATATGCATACGCAGAGGGGGGGGGGAGGCGAAGGTTTGTCGCAGCCCCCCCCCCCCCCCCGCCGTACAGACGCGTAGGGGGTACATGGCTAACCTTCAAAAGGATAGTTATAGAGTAGTGGGCACTTGGTAAGTCTGCTTGCAGTATACATTGTAGAATAGTCTGAAACGGCCAATGTTGCGTGCACAAACGTTCCTCAAGGAAGAGTTTAAGGCAATGCGCACGAGGAGCTAATACGCTGTTGCGGCAAAGATGATACGTTTATCTTTGAACGCGAAGCTCAAGCTCAAGCGTCCGCCACTATTTGTCTCACGAATCGATTATCGCAAAAGTGTCTCTAATCAGTCAAAAAAATTATCGGGATTACAGGCATTTGTCGCACGCTTCAAGCGTTTTAACGAGCTCTTTCTTCGTCCCGATGAGTACGCTGCAAGGTAAGCAGAGATGCACGGGGGAAAGTATTCACGCCAGCGAAAGTGGTGAAATGCGATTGCTCTCTCCCGTTATGATTCCCGTGTGTGAGTATGGCGAAGCTGCATAATGTTAGCATACGATGAAGCGCGGCGTCGGCAAGGGGTATGGCTTCTCGCGGTACGAAGTACATCTATAATGCAAACGGTGCTCTTGATTCATGCCGGCTGTTGGCCTATATATCATGCTACCTGCCGTTTGACGTCAAGCGGCAGGTGCCGGCAGCTCCGAAGAGAGTAAGCACAGACCTCTGTATAAGAAGAGAGCTCCTGAGAAAGTGACAACTTCGCACTTCGCTTCAAAGTCTCTTTGCCGAGCATGACTGAAAGATCTTGTTTAGGTAGCAGCGTCTGCTAACTGCAGGATGTGTTTGCTCGCCAAGTCCGAGGAATGGTTTATGAACTCTTTTTACGCGCCCTTGTAGATGCGATCGAGAAAACAAAACAATGAAGGTTGGGCTTACCGAAGTACAAGGGCGAGTTCTTCTTGCGTATGTTGTCGTCCATGTAGCTGCTGCCCGCGATGAAGAAGGTGGATGCGCCGAAACCATTCAGAAAGTTTGCGACGAAGAAGAGTGCGAAGGGCGTGTAGCTGTCCGCCATTGAGGGGCCCGAGCATTCGCGGTGTCCAGTCATCGCCGAGTTGCACAGCAGGCTGTCGGGACTGCGTTTTCTGGCTCCCAGTGCGTGCGCGGTGTTTGCTGCGAGAGCGGCAAATTATACCTGGCTTTTTTGTCTTCAAATATTAGCTGGGCTACATTATTGTCGGTTACAACCTAAGAAGAAACCCACAGTTTCACCACAAGGACGAAGCAATAAATGCAATTGCAACAAATTGTAATGTTCTGCGAAGTGAGTCTGGCAGCTAACTCTTCTAGATCCGATCTTATGTGACCCTACGAAACAAAGGTGCAAGAGAATACGGCCGCTCCGGGGACACTTAGCACAATCTCTTTGCGTTGAGAGGGCAGCACAAGCCGCCTGTCGATGGCTGCCGAGACAGCGCGTGTGCCTGTAATGTCGACCGTGCCCTTAAAATCAAAGTTCACACTGTTGTTGCTTGAGCGAAAACTCTCCATCCTCGCGTCTTTTCATGCTCGTTACTCTCAGATTGACGTTTT
The DNA here is from genome assembly GCF_043290135.1 of Rhipicephalus microplus. Lineage (NCBI taxonomy): Eukaryota > Metazoa > Arthropoda > Arachnida > Ixodida > Ixodidae > Rhipicephalus > Rhipicephalus microplus. The sequence continues at coordinate 19,230,244 of NC_134704.1, read as the reverse complement.
CTCTCTGCCTCTACAGCAGACCTCTCGAGCGGAGCGATGTCAACGCATGCGCCCTCTGAGCGACGGAGATGGGGCGCCTCGTTTGATCTCTGCTTCAGCCGCGTTCATCGCTCCACTCGCGTGCGTTTACACGCGGGCAGAACATACGATGCGTCGGTGTATGCTATCAATTCAGACGTTATATGGAACATGACGGCGACGCCGACGGCAATTACCCGTCGAGAGTGTCCATGTAATTGCTATCGCAATAAACAAAAAAAAAATCACCGCCCAAGTACTCCGTACAAATGGTTAACCGGCGAAAGCTGAAAAGTGCGACCGTGATGTTTAGCAGTGGGTTCAACCCGAGGCTGCACTGAAGCCTTTCACAGTTATTGGTTACATGTTCGTGCTTGTTAACGAGGTTGGACAAACGTTTGGCTTGGGTTTACCCCAACGTTTATTTCATATGACCGGGTTCATGCCTCGCATGATCACGGTCATGCCGAGGCAGGATCACGGTCATGTGAAATAAACACTGCGGTAAACCCAGGAGGAGTGTAATGAGCGGTTAAATGCGTTTCGCAATGCGTTAACCACAGTGGTTTTTCTTTAACCACATGCGTTCACAGACGTCGCAGCCGAAGCCCATGCACGTGCCATTGGAGCAACTACCGCTGAAAGCGGGCGTTCGCCCCAGTGAACACGCTCTCGCAATTATCACGTTGATGCTGTCGTGCCCGCAAGCTTTTGACTTCACGCGCTAACTCGGTGGTGTGGTTTTCAGGATCCGCCCGCCACCGGAGCTTGCATTCCAGTTCGCGATTTTAGCGCGGCTTGGAAGGCTGCCGGATCATCGGTAAGCAGTTGTATACCGGTACCCGACCTCCCGGGACTGTTTTTGTACCAGGACTGCGCCCGGCGAATGCCAGCTCTTGCACGTTCCCGCTGTCGGTACCCCTATAGAGTTGTCTGTGCATGACTTAACCCATGTGGAAGCTCTCAATAGACAGATGCGCGCGTGCTCGGCGTCATGGCTGTGATGGGATGGACGATGTCAATCGCAGCGCACCCACTAGCGCGCGTGCTTGGGTACCGACGCTGAGAATTACGGAGCTGATAGAACAGCCAACGGAGACCACTCGTGACACCACTGCCGAACGGTATCGCGTTTTTCCTAGCCATATACAGCTTTCGCTGTAAAAATGTCAGCTTCGCCCAATGCCATCGCTGTCCTTCCATCAGGAAATTCGCACATATGCTCCAATCATTGGGGCCCCAACCAACATGCTTCTGAGTGCCCCTTTTCTACCCCTTCCCTCAAAATAAAGTTCTGTTGTTGTTAATCTTCACTATTGTTTGCTCATTTGCATGAGGTGAAGCGCTTCTCGAGTGTTTGAGGTCGCCGATTTCGCCGTACAGTCCCACGTTTGTGCCGCTGATTTTAGATTGAATACTTCAACGTCCTAGAAAATTTTTTCGTCAGGTTGTCGGAAATCGGTGCTCAAGGAAACGTGACGTTTTAGGAAGTAATGACGAGCTTTGAATTCTTAATATGCCTAGTATATGCATTATCTGAGAAGTATACTGACGGTTCGTGCGGAAACCAGTTAGCACGACTCTTTCCCGGTTAAGGGGTAAGCGCCTCGCGGTTCCGTGGGCGAAGCTTACATATTTTTATTAGGTTGTAACCGGCTATAGTGAACCGCAAATTATGCGACGTTCATGTCATTGTCAGGTTACAGTGGTGCTACTGCGTTGGTACCTACGTTAGCGACGTACACACCCGCTATTCCGCAAAGAATGGCGCGTTTGTAGTCATCGCACCGTAACCTAAAATGGGTTGAAGGTGTCTCACAGAGGATGTGCAGTCCCGGTCCGTAGATCATGTAGGGCACGATGCTGATGAAGCAGCTGAGCACCACGATGAGTGCCCCCATGCCCATGATCTTGGGCCGGCTGATGCGGTTCGCGTAGTAGCCGGCCAGCAGGTTGATGATGATGGGACTCAGGTTGTCCGCGATCAGGATGATGCCCGTCGTCTGACTGGACATCGCGAACCGCCGCTCGATGGTCGACAGCGTGCCCACGAAGTACGTCTTGTACGCACCCTGCGAGGGAACACAAATTAATAAATAAATAGTGAAGTGGTACGTCCCAATACGATAGTTATAGTGCGAGAACAAAACGACGAAACAGAGACAAGAAGGACACGAAAGTTCTTGTCTCTGTGTCGTTTTGTTCTCGCGCTATAACTATCGTCATGCCATACCAACTAGCCCAAGCTGCCACACTCCCAATACCGCCATATAATTATGAGGGACGCCCTATATATATAAAGTGGAGGGCTCCGGAGATTTCGACCATGGGGTGTTCTTTAACGGACACTGACATCGGGCAGTGTACGGGCCTTTAGCGTTTCACTTTCACCTGAAAGTGACCGATGTGACCGGCATCGAGCCGGCGGCGTTCCGGTCAGCAGCCATAGGCGTGCGCGTGGGACGGGAGAGGGGGCAAGAGGGGGGTGACGAGTCGGCACCATACATTGATATAATGAGGAGGGGGGGTTCTGCGACAAACCTTCGGCCCCCCCGAAAACCCTGCGTACGCCTATGTCAGCAGCCGGGCACTTAACTACGAATCCACCGTGGCGGACATGAACGCACATTGCGAAGGCATTGTACGATCACAGGAGGGAGCTCGAAAAGGAACTGTCCCTGAAAGCTCAAGGGCAGTTAAGCTTGGTATAATGCATATCCATTGTTCTCATTTTAATGCTCAAAAGAAAGTAAGTCTTTGGTATCACTCCCAACAGACTTGCTGACTGACCGCTTATGTACATCATCGTTGTTTGTAAAGAAAGCTATTTTGCGATTGCTTCATGTGGTGTAGTGTTAGAAGTGTGAACAGGGGGTGTTGTGTGACCGCGTGAAGTTGACTCTGAGCATAGTGTGCACAGACGATAAAACAACGCGGTAAACAAGACGAAGACTAATAAAAAGGACAGGGCGCTGACCTCTCGCCCACGTCTTGTTTCTCGCGCTATTTCATCGGCTAAGTTGAGTAACGTAACAACCAGCCCAAATCAAGATGTTAACATGGTGTCCATGTTCTATGTAGCTTTTTTATTCCATTACTTTCTGTTGACCAAAACTCCACGAGGAAAGCGATCATGGTACTTTATCTGCGCTAGCAGTGGGGGCGGGTGGTCCTGCGCTTGAGGGCTGACGACGCTTCTTAGGTCTTTGAGATAGATAGATTTGGGGGGTTTAACGTCCCAAAACCACCATATTATTATGAGAGACGCCGTAGTGGAGGGCTCCGGAAATTTTGACCACCTGGGGTTCTTTAACGTGCACCCGAATCTGAGTACACGGGCCTACGACATTTCCGCCTCCATCGGAAATGCAGCCGCCGCAGCCGGGATTTGATCTTAGGTCTGTGAGCTAGCGCAGCGTGTAGGCGCGCTTACCTGCAGGATGCCCATGATGCTGTAGACGATGAAGAACATTCTGGGAGTGGCGAGTCGCTGCAGGATCCGCGGGTAGCAGCTTCCGATGCCGCACATGTAGTCACGCTCCTCTTGGAGCTCGCCATCGGCACCGCCGCCACCGGGAACGCGGCCAGCTGCAGGAGCGGCGTTGCCGTTCGTCTTCGCGTCGGACCGGGGCAATTCTGACGTCGCCCGGTCGATGGTCCATGGCTGCTTCTGAGTGCCTGTTGAAGGACAGGAACGGAGAGATGGAACCACACAACGCTTAGCTAGCATAGAGACAGCTGGAGTTAACCTGTGTGTGGCACAATGGTGGAGGAAGTTAAGGGAACTATAATCAACCTCCTGAAATGCGTGACACGAGCACGTTATTCTCTTCTGGCGTGTCAAGTCTTTTCGGCGAAATTCGCGACGCCAGCAGGCTCTTCACGCGGTGTCACAAAGCAATAAGCCCTCCGTTGGTCTATATAGGAGTAGTATCAGTCGTGAATTGTCCCCTATGCATTGCTTTGCTGTGCAGTCGCACGACCGTTCTAGCTTGTATCGCGTCGCAATCGTGCAGGATCAACTTCACTTTTTGTTCGTTATGTGCGTTTGCGACTGCGCAAGCTAATGTAACAGCGCGTAGGCGAAAAACGCGTAATTCTAACAGGCTCAACGCTTAGTGCGTATACATTGTCCACGTGTGTTATAAAAAAAAAAACACAAATGGCGACGACACTTGTTTCGCTTTCACAATAGCGGTATGTTGTTGTAAGGGCACTCGCGCAGTCTGCTTCGATTACCTGCATCTGTTTGTGACCCGAAATTTCCCTACAATTATTCAACGTAAACTTGTACCTGTCAAAGCAGTTTAAGAGCCAGAACTGTAGGCCGCGCGACAGCCATAATGCGTATACTGCGTTACTTTTTATAGTGTGCACTGTACAGCATTGTTTGTGTACACTACGAACACATCGCGGCACATTGTTCACGTATCTATTGTGCTTCTAACTGTACCACCTATGAACTCAAGTGTGACGCCACCGTGTAGGCGTGCTTCCTAAAAACAATAAGACCACATGTGGAGGATGACTGTACACGTGTCTGCGAGGGTTGTGTTGGCAAGCATTGACTAAGGCGCGGCCTGAAACGTTGACGCGGCTGCAGAAATGAAGCCTCCAGATAACAAAACCTCCTTGAACGAGTTACATTTATTCACATTGCGACAGTTCCACTTTACCTAAAAAAAGAGGAAAACGTAAGAAAAGTCATGCGTCTGATAATGGGATCGAAGTAAAGACCCCTGGTACAAAAGTGAGATGCTGTGTATAATAAGTAGCGTTGGTAATATAAACCGTTTAGCCATGCCGTCACTTCAGGGATACGCTATTGTCATAATGCACGTGTTGCCTCGGCGCTCACACAATCAAGCTTGCGTCACACGCTTGCAAGTGTCCGCCTAACGAGAACTAGTTTTTTTTTTTGTAGAAAACTGTTCCATGCTGCGTAACCAGCCGACCGCTAAACATATCGCACAATGCGTTGGTTAGGCATTACTATAAAACTCTTTCTTCCTGAACGCAAAACGATGTCTGACATCTGTGACCAACCTGCGCTATATCTGGTAATGAAACGTCATAGTAACTAATGAAATATTATATCCCGGTCTCACAACAAACATAACGTCATTTACATAGAATGACATTCAATGGTGGGCTTAATGTAATTTTACCTGGCTGCTGTCATGACTCACAAGAGGAAGATAAATATCATTTTGAAATGACGACCATGAACTTAGCCCTCCTGAGCCATGATTTCGCGGCGAGCTGAAAGTTTACCAAGAGTTTCGTATCACATGCGTGTATCCTCGAAAATAATTTTTATATAACTAAAAAGATGATCATGCAATATAAATGTAGCTGCCTTACACAACTTGCCACAATCGCGCGATATCTATGAAGTCAAGCCTAAAGTCAATCGAAAGCCAACACGGCCGACGATATGACCGGGCGTGAGCCGAAGTGTAGGAGAACTATAGTGACAACTCTCCCCCACCGGCTGCACAAATGAGACGGTGGCTGCTAATTCGCGTATATAGTCACGAAAGCCGTGCACTAAGGTCGATCACCAAAACACGTGCAATCGCACGGTCACGACGCGCGATAGAGGCGATAACGAGCGACAACAAAGCACAAATGGCCGGCGTCCAGCCAATGTAGTTTAGCGTTGATGTATGTAGCGCGAAACAACACACGCACATGAAAAGGCACTATGGACACCACTCAATATGCGCTTTCGTGTGTCCGTGTTTCGCTTCGCGGTACATCAATGCTTTTAAAGTGAATCACTAGCAAGCCCACATTGCATCTCTCGTCGGCTGCAGTTGAGACTAACTTTTTTTTTCGGCGCGAGCAATTACGTCGTACTAGTAATAGGTTCATCTATAGTAAAGAATAAGATATTTATGAATTGCAAAAGTTACGTGTACATAAGTTAACAGTCATTTCTCTTAAAGGCCCCTACCGTCGAGACTGCATGCACATTCCGCCCGACATTGAATGCAAACGTTTGTCGTGAACTCATCCGACAGGAAACATCATTTTAGTCGAATGGCATTAGTTTTCCCGTGCGACAGCTAAAAATTGACATTACAAACGAATGAGATTCGTTGTAGATTACATTATACTTTACGTGTGGCAGGGGTATTAGTCTAGTAAAGTATTTAGGCATTCCAGTTATGTTCCTCAATTGCAGTTGTGATTTCTCGATGCTTGACTGATTATCGTTGTGGCTTGCTTTTTATTGTGCGTGTGCGTGCCCTCTCTGAAATAACTGTTAGCCGAAGCTAAACGGTACAGGACCAAATCAATTTGACGAAAATAAACGAGAGATGCTGCGTCATATATACCACTTCCTAAAAAAGATTTTAAAAACTTGATGTGTGCATGTTATACATATGACGAAGGATGAGAGGAAGCAAAAAAGAACACACAATTATCGCTTAGGCGGAATGACATAAAATCGAATAATAATAATAATAATAATAATAATAATAATAATAATAATAATAATAATAATAATAATATATTTTAACACCGACACCATAAAAATGAATGCATCAAACAAATTAAGATAACATATTAAATATATTACGTATTGCAGAGGAACATGGCAGTCATGCACGTGTGCACGTGTCGGCTGTTTTGTTTCCCCAAAAGATGTACTGCACAGATGTTACCGCAATTGCTCAATGAAAAAAAAAACGCAATGTCCGATTTTTATATCGAACGGCCTTGTGCGCTAGGTAGCCGCTGTTCTCCACGAAAGTTCATCACGTTCTTCTAAAGGAATCTCGCTTAGGAAGTGTAAACAAAGCTGTTCATTTTTTTTCCCCGAGCCAGCGTCATATTTTGTTGCACTATGTTTATGAGATTTTTTCGCGGTGCTCTTAGAACGTGCGGTTAAGAAATAGCGGAAGGCTGCGAACACCTGGGATGTTGTTGTCGCGTGGTGTCGTGTCAGGTTCTGAATGATCGGCGTCTGACGGTGTGCATTTTCGAGCTGTATACCGTCTCTGTGGCGCGGGACGATGGATTGCAAACTCGTGCGACGCAGCAATGTGAGAAAGCGGAGGCCTCGCACGAGGAAAGGGGATGACGTGTACAGCTAGGAGTTAGAGTGAGATATAGGAAAAAAAAAAAAACTGAAAATATATGTTTGAGGTGCCTGGTAGAGTGCATGATATGTTAATTTATTCAATAGTTGTTTATTCGCTTGAAACGAAACTAGATAATTTCTTCTACAATTTTTCTCTTCGTTTAGTGCGGTTTTTTGCAAAGCCAAAGTTGAGCAGCTGAATCAAGCTCGAGCATGCCAATGCCTTCTACATGATGAGCCGTATAAATGCCGTGTGTGACTTGGAAACACCGAAGAATGCAAAGAGAGAGAGAGAATAAACATCTTTACTTGCATTCGTGAAGTTCACGAGTGCATTGTGTACAGCATGTATGGTTGGATCGCTTGGTTAGTGACATTTATTCTCGAGTCATGATCAATGAAAGTAATGAACGTGACCTTTAAGAGGGAGCGGCGACAGCAAGGTGTGGGTTTAATGGGATATTATTCGTAGAGGAGCTTCAAGCCACTCTGTCGTGATGAGTATATTTAATGCCCATGTACTATACACAATGGCGGCAGATCCAGAGGTATAGGTAGGAGGGACCCCCCCCCCCCCCCCCCGCCCCTCTTTTCGGCGCTTGTTATCGCCTGTGTCAGCACCTCTCCCCCACCACCCTTCGGCGCCTGTTATTCATATCCCATTACAGATTATAACAAATACGTAGGACCACTGTGAGCCCAAATAAAGAGTGTTCACGAGTTTAATAGTAACTACTGAAAATTAGATTGGACCGCCCTCTCCGGTTGTACTTCAAGCGACCGCCCCCGCCCCCGTAAAGTTAGTGGCTAAATCCTGTCCCCCCCCCCTCTTACTAAAGGGCTCAGCAAATTTATTTTTATTATTTATTTATTTATTTATTTTATTTTCACATACTGCAGCCCATTAAGGGCTATGGCAGGAGTGGGTGAAAAAAAACAGAGCAGAGAATTACAAAAGTACCACTTCCGGGAACACACTATAAAATAACACACGAACAAAATACAATATACATGGCAATTCCATTCAGTACAAAAATAAACATCCAATGAATGGGCACTGCGGGACGTACATATTAATAGAACAGAGCAAGGAACTATTGGTTAGATACGACTTCTAAGAGAAGGCAGGAATTGATTTATCGGTGCACTCCTAATCTCACCCGGCAGTAAATTCCATTGTTCTATGGTTCTAGGAAAAAAGCTAAATTTGAATAGATTGGTGTGTGCGTGAAAAGGGGCGAGGTTTAGGGCATGATTATTTCGAGTAACGGTTGGCATAGCATACGTAAGATAGCTGTTATCGGAGAGACGGTTAACTGAGTGAACGATGGCATGCAAGAATTTGAGCGACTCGATATCTCGTCGAGTAGAGAGTGAGGTTAGATTTAAAGTGGTAATGGCGGATGTAGGCGAAAAATGGTGGTCATAGCGTCGACAAATGAAACGGATTGCTTTTTTTTGCACAGATTCAATTTGTTTTATTTCTCTTTTTTTGTACGGACACCAAACGATAGAGGCATAATCAAGAACTGGACGAATTAGTGTTTTGTACATAAGTAATTTAGTCTCATATGGGGAAGTTCTGAGGGTACGTCTTAGGTAGCCTAGTTTTTTAAGAGATTTGGTGCAGACTGAATTGATATGTTTAGACCAGGAGAGGTTAGTGGTGAAAATCACGCCAAGGTATTTATAGTCTGAAACCCTTTGGAGAATTAGGTCATTGAAAGAGTAGTTGAAAACGGAAGTCTGCGTTTTGGTAGTAAACGACATCAAGACAGTTTTACGGAAATTGATATTCATTTGTCATGTGTCACACCAAGAGCAAAAGGCACTAAACGAATCATTGAAAAGATAGTGATCTTGAACGGAGTTAATGGTGTTATATAGAACGCAGTCATCGGCGTAGAGACGTAATTTACAGATAATAGATTATGGTAAGTCATTAATAAAAATCAAAAATAATAAAGGACCGAGAACGGATCCTTGTGATACCCCTGATGTGACTTTGATTAGAGATGAATTGCCAGAGTTAAAGCTAACGTATTGGGAGCGATTAAACAGAAAATTGGCAATTAGGTTTACTAGACTGGAATTTTTTAGGATGGCTTCGAGTTTTTTGAGCAACTTAGAATGTGAAACAGTGTCGAAAGCTTTTGCGAAATCAATGAATATTACGTCGACCTGGTGGCCGCAGTCAAGACTTGCAGAAATGTCATGGGTAAATTCTGTCAATTGGGTTAAAGTGCTGAATCCCCTATGAAAGCCATGCTGCAGATTAGATAAGACGTTGTTAGTCTCAAGAAAGTCGATTATATGTTTATAAATGATGTGCTCATACAGCTTGCCGGAATGTGGTGTCAGCGAGATGGGACGATAGTTTGGAAAAAGCTGCTTATCGCCAGACTTATAAATCGGCCGAACCTTGGCCAGTTTCCAGGCACTAGGAAAAACACCCGAGGATAAACATTTCTGAAATATGATGGTAAGGTAACGAGATGTCCATAACGCATACCGAATTAAAAAAGAGTTTGGAATACCATCGGGACCGTCTCCCTTTTTTGCATCTAGATTCAGAATAAGATTCAACACACCAGCATGACTGATAGTTACATCTGTAATTGAGCCTATATCGGAAGGGGAGTTAAAGGCAGGGGCAACATGATTATCGACGGAAAATACAGAGTGGAAGTAAGTATTAAACGCATGGGAGATTTTCTGGTCATCAGTAATAGTTTCACCGTTAATCAAGAATGAGGAGGAAGAGCAGCTACTAGGCAGAACTGATGTCCAGAATTTGCGAGGATTATTTTTGAGTAAAGAGTGTAATTGTGTGCCGAAGAAAAAATCCTTAGCAGAAGCCATCATTTCGGCAAGCTGTTTTTTAGCATTCAGGAACTCATTCGTGCTATTAGGTATATCAAGGTTCATTCTACGCCTCAGCCTGCGTACACGACGAGATAGGTGAAGAATATCTCTATTCATCCAAGGAAGTTTCTTATTCGTTTTTTTAGTTTTTATTGGAACAAAGCGATGAATGCACGATTTTACAATGTTTTCAAAGTATGACACAAGAGTATCTACGTCACAGTTGCTGCTCATGAATTCGAACAGAGAAAAAGCATCAGCAAGGCCATCCAAGATCGAAGTATCGTTAGCACGATTAAAATCCGGGAATGTTGTGAACGAATACAAGGTTTTAAACACAGGATAAGACAGGGTCACGATGACCGCCTTATGATCCGATAAACCTTCGGTAGTTTCACATATAAATCCAGCTTCCGCAATGTTAGAGCTTACAAACACTAGGTCGAGAAGTGCGTCCAGTCGAGTTGCATCACTAACCAACTGCACCAAGTCATGCGACAACGAAAAATTGATTAGCTCTCGGCCGAGGCCAGGTTCTCGACCGAAAGGTCTCAGAGAAGGCCAATGAATTCCGGGTGCATTGAAATCACCCATACAGATAATATTAGATGAACCAATATTGCGGTTATAAATATAACTATTGAGATTGCGTTTATGATCGACGGAGGTGCCAGGTGGGCGGTAGCAGACACCAACCATGAGACGATGCTTGTTTAAGTAAAGCTTGCACCATACCGATTCAACATCTAGAGGCACAGGCAAAACAGAGAACGTCAAGTCCGACCGAAAGAGTAAAGCAACTCCCCCGCCTTTGCCGCTCCGTCGATCACAATGAACTAGGGCGTACCCGGGTGGAGTTATCTCAGAGTCGTAAACGCCTTCATGTAACGCGAAACGCGATAATCGGCCGCCATGGCAGCATATATGATTTTGTTTTGTGCTATATTGGTGAGCGCTGGGAGCATCGAGTCGTTTTCATGTGCAATCAAAGTCAATGAATCGGCCTTTGCATTGTTGCAGTATTTTGCAAGTACGAGATCGCGCGGTGTTGGCCGGTGAAGCATTGAAGTCCCGGCAGGTATACATGCGGTATGACTGCCGAGCTAAGCACTGTACACTGCAGTACAAAGGCCTATCCACGGGCCTTCAGTCACCACAGTCTTACATCAGAAGCATGGACTGCTTGGCGAGTTGGTAATTCATCTTAACTGAGTTGCGCGAAAAATTGAAGAACAAAAGTACAATATTAGTGTGCGCTGTGTGCAGGTGTCTTCCTTTTGTACTTCAATTTTACGCACAACTCCGTCAAGAAGTCTTACATCCTGAGACTTACGCCCGTATACATTTCGTGATTTCGTCTCGGCGCATAATTCTCACCGTTCCTTTCCTAAGCATTTATGTTTGTAACTTGTGCAGATGACAGGATATGTTACGTTAATATTTACACGCCTGTACATCCGTCTTCTTCCTAATTTTCAATCGCATAATGTTATCGGTCGTCGCTTAATACACAATTCCAACGGCTCTTTCATCTGTATACATATATATGAAAGTTTTACGTTGTGAAAATAAGGACGCTTATAAATTTTCATGCTTGACTTGCATGCACCTGTACTGTGGTTCTTAACAATGCTGTGCGTCCTTGTTTCCGTGTCGGTTTTTTAGCGTGGGGCACTTTATAGGGGGCCGGGTGTCGGTATGGTGTGATCGCATGCTGTCGTAGTCGCCTGATGCAAGGCAGACAAAAGCACATGTGTAGCAATAGTATATTGGGCGCGCGCTCTTGCCAAACAGAAGTATTCTCCCTCTCGTACTTCGAGCGGCTTGATAGTGATACTAAGTGCAGTGCGGACATTACTGCTATGGCTAGAGAAAGACAACTTCGTGTGAAAATGCAAAAAGAAAACAACATAGAAACGGAGAGAGAAAAAAACGATGAGACAAAAAATATAGAGCAACATGGAAAAAAAAGAAGAAAAGGACACCGAAAAAAAAAAAAACTGGAAAAGCAAACAAGGAAAGAGAGGGGCAAAGAAAAAGAAAATCGAAGAAAAACGAAAAAGAAAGGGGGGGGGGGGGGCTGTCCAGCTGCGCAGGGCTTTCAGAATTGGCACTGCTAGAGCAAAGCTGCTGTAATTTTTTTACATTGATTTTGTACGCATCCGCTCTTCATGGGCGCAACGTCTATGGCTCTTTATAGTGACATCTTGGTAAAAGTACACAAACCATAATGGCAAGACGCGTCCACAAACTTGTTATACCCGTTAGGATGCAGTTATGGAGGAGTAAACAGGATGAGTGAAATTTCGTCACCGCTGATATAAATGAAGTTTTGAGAAATTACGACATCACTCTTGGAACGAAAACCTTTTGCTCCACCCAGAGCGGCAGTTGCGTAGCAGCACAATAAAGACGATAGCGTCCCTTTCTGTATTCATGGCTGTACTATAGAAACCTTTTGCAGTCGGCTGAACAAAACCTTATCTAATGTCTGAGCAACCTGTATACCTCATGACGTATCCTCAAGAGCCCTTAAACTTAACCTTTGACTGACACCACTGAACTTTTATGCGCACGCCTGAACACAAGTCTCGTCCACAGTCAGAACTCTGGCCACGTAGCTGGCTCTATATAGTGGACGCTTTACCTGTCTTGCTGCTAGTCTTTTTTTTTTGTTATCGTTATATTGCAGCTAACCTAAACAAAATGATTTGCGTTGTTGACAAGAGCTCGCTGTTTCTGAACTGTCAAGGTAAAGGCCTTTAGTCTTTGAAAATGCCGTGCAGTGTGCCTTAAATGTCTTGAAAGAAGCTTCGAAGAAAGAGAATGTTGTTTAACACGACGGTAATGAAAACCAGCAGACGATGAAACCAAGGAAGGTGTAGGGAAAGGTAACTGTGATGTTTTAACTGTATGCATTGTAATAATTGTGATATAGATATGTGGAGACAGTAAAGCAGATGAAAAGTCAACTTGTCGCTGGCGTCAACCGCAGCTGCGATGTTCCGCAGGTCCCAGACTCGGTCCGTACCAGCAGCAGGTTGTTTCCTCGTTCACTTTATTTTCTTCAGATCTGAGTCAGAATTACTACAATACACTTAAAACAGTACAATTATCTTTCCTAATACATATTTTGGCCTAATTATCTGCTGGTTTTCATTCAAGAGGCCTTCAATTCAGATGGTATTGGCTGTGAAATCTTTAATGATAACGCGACTTGATGGGATAACTTCGTCGCGGACTTCGGTCCAATTGTTGGATCATTAGTAACGACCTAATAACGCACAAGAAAAAACATACTATACAATAGCTACACTTTCCGGCACCAGATGTCTAAGTGGTTAAAGAAGTGGTTAATAAGGACATGCAAGACGCTGCGGTGTTGACCATTACAAGAGTAGAGGGCACCTAGCAAGGCGCTATACACTCACCGTACACGCGGTCGGCGTTCGGTGCGGCTTCGAGCAAGTAGGACTTCTCTCGAGCCATAAGCGACTCCTTCTCCTCGGTGTCCAGCAATTCCGGCAGCGCTCAACAATATCCTCGCTTCGCGCATCACCGCGACTTTGCACTTGCGTTCGCCGGCATTGTTCTTCGCTCGCGACGGCGACAAGGGAGCGATCCCTGCCGGCAGCTGCGGAAACTGGAAAGGCTGCAACTTTCGAGTCGCCGGCCAAGCAGCTGTGTCGATGTGTATCCCCCTAGAGGTTCTGAATTAAGTCTTCGGACACTTCCTGCAGCTGCCTCATGTGTATACGTACGACTGCTTTTGCGCAATTTTGCGCGAATTACTTCGCCAGAATAAACGGGGGCGAGTTCTCAGACAGCGACAGCGCTTGCGTCGTACAGGAAAACCCAATCGGTAGCCCCTTTAGCCTGCCTTGTTATACGACTTGCGCATCATCGTTTTATGGCTACCTGCGCCCCAGCTGCCGTTCCCACACCCCTGCCTGACGTTGAGTGCGCATTCGGAGCGTCGTTTATGTCCATCTATATACATCGGTACAGTGGGGGACCGTGACTGGAGCACGCGGCAGAGAGCGATTACGGAAACCTTTTCTATCGCAAGTAATCCTATAAAAGTGAACCCCGCTGTGCACAAGAATGGACGGACGGACAAACGAACGAAAGACTCGGTGATTTGCTCTGTCAAGGCATGTTTCAAGAGCGTATGAGTAATAATTTTCAGGAGTGACATTTCTAGCGATAGAGGTGATTTGCTATCCTTCGTAGCCTAGACGTTTATAAGACACAGAAAGATGAAGTGAATGTTTTCGAGAAAAAGAAAAGCGAAGGCGTAGTGCGACATTATCAGACAAACAAACGGCGCTAAGTCAATTATTCATTTTTTTTTCAACTAGCTTGCCATCTTCTCTTCAGGTGCATGTGTTTCGGGCTATGCCCACTGAGACATGCTTTGAACACTTTCGGTATCATGCATGCATAACCTTTTTCATTATCTTTTTTTTCATTTCCTTAAGAATTTATCAGTGTATTACTTCACGCCTTTTAAATAACTGGTATTAATGAAGCCGAACTTCCTATGTTTCTACACATAAACAAGAAATTATGCACCGTCTCCCCGAAGGGAATCCTGATGGAATGTGAAGCAGCAGCGGTGCACACGGCGTTGACCTGGTTGAAACGGGCGTTGACGCAAGTGCTGGAAGAACGGTCTGAAGCGAAATTCTGTGTAGTGTTTACTAGAGTAAATATTTGTTCGAAAAGCAAAGACACGCGACGTGATTTTGGGTTTCGAGTACGTTTCATAGCAGATAAAGACTGTTCGCTCGATGTGCGCTCGAACGTTGCGAACGGTGGAGAGGGTGAAGCGAGAGAGATGACACGCGGCGAGCGGAGACAGGCTAGGGAGAGAGTGACGTCAACGCGTGCGCACTGCGAGGGAAGGCGTGACTTACTTAGCACCGCCCCAACACCTGCGGTTTGGGGAGTGCGGTGCGGACGGAGGGACAGCGTTACACAGGCTAGTCAAAGAGCTGCTTTGCATCGAAAAATATTTATGTTTGCATGGACAGTTCCGCCGACGAAGAAGGTGCGACAACAGCTTATGTGATATGCCATCTGTGTATAAGTGGCGCTTGCTTGTCGGCTAGGAGGCATGTTGTCAGCAACACCGGAATAAGCGGGAATTATCCGACCTACAAATTTATCATTCGCGTCTACCAAGCGCACGAAGGAGAGTGGGTATTGTGAACGGACCACTTACCTACGTTATCATATCGTGCGTGCATTTTGCAAGCAGATCACACGCAGAAATGACGTGTGCGATACTATAAGGGGCATATCTTAGTCTGCCAAACAATGGAATATTGCACTGTGGTTCGAAGCATGGTCGGGCAGTAGACAGAGGGATAGAGTTATTTGTGGAAAAGTAGCCCGTAAATATGGGAAACACTATTATGTGCTTATATTTCCCATATACATATACGATGTATATACATGGCGCTTAATATTAGTTGCAACATGATGTTGATATTCAGCGGGGCTCCAAGCCAATATTGTAAACTAGAACTACGCTCGTTAAAGTGACTATTTATTGCTGTATTTTATTTATTTGTTTGTTGCAAATGACAGTATATAGTCGAAACTCTGTTTGCGTCACTAATTTTTTGTCTGTGGGCGCCAGTGCTAGTGCCGGCGCCACTTACACTACAGGAAGCGTGTTGCAATTTATACTGGGCGCAGCTCTACCTATGAAATTACTAAAAAGCAGTCATCTTGTATATCCCATCTGATTTACTGTAAGTACTATAAAAAAAGGTACCTTAGGAAGGGATCGTAGTCTCAAACACCAGTCGTACGCAGCCCCAGACCTGCTTGTGGAAGCCATTCAAAGAGGTATGGAAGCACATGTACTAATTTATTGGTTGCGCCTTCGAAAACAGTACATGGAATGTTTCTTACGCCGTTCATGGCAGGGCGTAGTCTCAATCCGTGCTGTGGTTGCGACAATGAAAACGTCTTTATAGTACATAATGTGGCGCGATCTGTTGTCAGCTATTGTGTACCTATGTTCAAATTAAGCTAGGACACTTAATGGACCTCAGTTATCGTATTGTATAAGTTCGGTCTTTAGTTTTGCCGAACCCGTTACGCTACAGTTAGTTTATATCATATTTTCTTAATTTTATTGCCATGACGTGAACAGCGGTAGCCGTCGTGTTCATTGATGAATGAATTTTTTTATTTCATATTTCAACAAATGAATATCTTAACAAATGAATGAATGAATCAGTTATATTGTGCAGTACAATGCAAGATTGACGGCGTCGTGTTCATTATTTATTCGCTCATCATGCACGTTTATCGTTAATCTGGTTGCCTCTTTCGCCGATTCATTTACCGGTTCACTGAACGAACTGCTTCATTCCCCATTTTCTCGCTCCTTCACTCGATTGCTATCCTCACAACACTCGTTAACTTTCTTCCTTCTTTAACAAATCAACCCTCGTATTTCGTGTATATTCACCTAAGCCTACTCGTTTAAGATTGAGATGGACGACAGTATTGAGATGGTCGCGTGTGCAATGGCTGTGCCGTTGGTTCAACTATTGAAGATATTTTGTGTAACTTCCCCACATATGCAAACTAGAGACTCCACCTCCGTTGAGTTCTACATCAGCTGTACGAAAGCGCTTTCACTTTCAAGAAGGTGTTCGGGCCATGGGGCCGCCCATACCAGTTCCAAAAGGCTATAGGAAAGCGCTGTTGCGTTTTCTCAAGGGCACCGACCTGATCCCTGTTCAACATCCCAGCCTTTCTTCTATTCTTATTATCTCTCTTGACGAATGAACCGCCCTCCTCGTGGTCCTAGCGCACCCCCCAGCCCTCGTTCGTCCGGCGACAATTGTGACAGGACTGTCTCACTATTTTTAAGAATGTTGATAAACTCAGGAAGGTTTTGGTCAACTCAACGATATGATTGCCTATTTATTTGGTCTTAGGACTTTCCTTTCGGTTACTTTTAATGTATTTACCAACAAAAAGAAAACAGGTCTGATGAGAATTCTGAATAGAGACATCATCCAAGTTATTGTATGTTAAATACATTCACATCAGTTATTTATACCTCTAAGGACGCACCAATGATTTACATGTGTGAAAGATGAGTTTTTTTTTCTTCTGAGAAATCTAGATCCTGGGTTGCAATAAGTTTTACAATATACCGCAGCTGATTTTCATTTTGACATTCCGTTGATGTGTTCGATACCGCTGGAAGTAACTGAAGATTGTCAATAGAACATAATGGGGGATACGTCTGGAAAGCTATAAAAGGAGAAATTTCAGAGTACTTTAACAAGGTATACTGCTTGCTAAAAAAAAAAGGAATATCTCTATCCAGAACCTGGCGACATTGTCCAAAGCACTGTTTTTGTACCGTGCCTTTATACCGTACTTCTCTTGTACCGTAATATCTCTTACACGAATCACCTATCAGTGTTGGCATTCGTGTGATTGGAGCACCTACCATTATGGTTCATCTTGTCGCTTGAGAGGTCCTTCCCGCTGGTTTCTAGCTGCCTGCGATGTAGCAGCGAATCTCCGAGCCGTCGGGAAGAGCCGGTAAACCGTGCACGGTGCGGGCAAACACAGCACAGAGTTGGCCACTGGCGATTAGAGCCAAGGGAGGCGGAAGCGAGGCGCACTATGCGTGCGTGGTAGCGCTCGGTCCGTCACTTCGCTTGCACGCTGGGCACACACAGCTGCTTCTCTGGCTTAGGGCCATTGTGCTGGCACCGCCGGACTGCGAGCGCATCACGACGTATGGGGGGGGGGGGGGGGTGTCGGCTTGGCTGCAGCTTATGTAAGTTGTCGCCACGTGGTCCCTGCGCCAACAAGATAGGCAAACAAAGCAAGGTTAAACTGTGTAAAGCGACATGCTTTAGGGAAAAGTAAGTACCATCATCATAAAGAGAGATACATTCAGTGGAACCTTTTTGATACGATTCTGCACATCTTTTTTCGGTCTAATACGTTTTCCGTCTAGTTCCCGGCCAACGTCACTTGGAAATAATAGGAAATGATGAGCGAAAGTGGAGCTTGGCCGACACAACTACAAATCCTGCGTTTATTCTAGCTCGAACCGCATTCTAACAAGCAGCGATGTGCACGTTGCCGAGCCGCCCAGGCCACAACGGCGTCTGTTTTGTGACAAAAAGATATCGGCTATGCACGGGCAATAATGATGATGATTTGTAAGGCGAAGAAATTCGGAGTAACTCTGAATACTGTTGAAAAGAAGTGTCTTAAGGATGTTGGAAAGAAAGTGCAGCGCTAATTGACCATGTACTTCAATGTAGCTCAATAAAAGTAAGTTGCTGACGGAGTATGTATATTTGCCGTTTTTCTTTTAAAAAAAATCTTCTCTGTTTAATGCATTTTCTGGATTATATGTTTACTTTTGTTAGTCTCGTGAAAAACGTATGAACGAGATTCCACAGTCGATGAAAAGGACAGGAAGGGAGGTTCGGGTGGTACTAGTTGCCAATTCGCTTCCTTGTATAGTGGGGAAGAAACAGGGCTCCGATAGAGGACAGAGAGATAAAACAACAATGAAAAAAAATTACACCATCTCTCGCTAAAGGGAACCATGTGTGGATGTGAAGCAGCGGGAGGATGGTGAACGGCATCTACAGAAGCTCGTCTACATCACCTTAAGCAGGTGCACTGCCATTCAGAACTTCTACCTGACTAACGTTGCCGATGGCCGTCGCTTGATGCCGGTGACCGCTGCCGTAACGCTGCCAATGACTATAGCACTGGTAAACAGCCGGTCCCTCAACGCACACGCCAGAGGCATCGAATGGCATTCAGTTCAGACGCGCTCTTTCTCGTGGAAACGGGGGGCGCGTTGCCACGGGGAGCGTAGGAGAGGAGAGAGAGAGAAGATGGGGACGCGCATGCGCGGTATGTGTGGTGAGACTGGTGACGCCGCACACCGGATTGAACTCTACTGTAAGTTGCTTCGCACCTAAAAAGGGCACACGTGCACACACACGCAGGACATTCCAATCAGAGCTGTTCTGATACACTAATTGAATGCAGAAAGGGCAGTATCGCTTGTGCGGCCGTCTTTTTTAACATTCTTTATTCTTTATTCAGAAATACCCTGCTTTGCCCAAAGGCTTGTAAGCGGGGGGGGGGGGGGGGTACCGCTTTGAAAAAAAAAACAAGTCTCGTTATGACAGCACACTTGGTCACAAGACAATTGATTCCACTCTTGTACAGTACGAACAAAAAAGAATTAGCATAAAGGTCTACATTAAGCTATCTTGATTGGTAAATAGAAATCATATACAATTATCATGACAGCTAAATACTATAATCATGAAGAGTAAACACCACCTGTTCATCGAAGCGTCGTTACTCCTTTTTTTTTTTGCACATCAACATTTTTTTTTATTCACGTTTCCTCACTACGTCAGTTAATGGTTCAAAGAGTCCCTATTTCTTGCTTTGTCTTTAAGGGGCCCTGCTATACACTTTTTCATGCAGCCATGAAATGGATTCACTAAAAGAGCTTATTGCCTCACGAATTCACCGCTGTAAAAAGAATTTTAGAATCCGTACACTACGAACAGAGTTACAAATATTTGTCGCACACTGCAATCTCATTCTCTCTTCTGTCGCCCCGACTAAAGTGCTGGAAGCTGAGCAGGGAGAGTTGGCACGGGTAAATAAAATACGTCACGCGCGCTTCATGACCTTGGGTACTTATTTATCTTTTTTTCTTCGAATACGTGGCGTTTTCGGTGCGATCGCGCGCACACGCGTGGACAAGTCGTGGCCTGCTGCGGTGATTGCTGTAACGAACGAGCTCGCCTTGTTCGAATCAGCTAATGGCTGGTAGAACAGCTGTTACAAGTCATTTTTGAGGTACTTCCGTCATTTGTGGAGAGAAAAAAAATAATTTTTAGCTGACTTTGAGAATTCATTGTAAGTTACAACCTGGCGTGCTGCGCTATAATATTTGGCTCGCGTGTTCTCTCGAGCCTCTACTACTGATTGGGAACGTTTCCTGACCATGCTCAAAAAGTGCTGCAGGACCCCTTTAACATTTTTATTTCCGCTTTACTTGGCGTCTACATAGGGTTTGCTGGAAGGCCAACGCTTTTTCCCCCCGCTGACAACAAATAGTATTGCACGGTGTCTGGGGCTCAATTGAACAACGTGAATGTATCACTGGCATTCCGATTTCACATCTTCTTCTTATTCAAACCTCTGATATCGATATCAATGAGCTGTTTTGTATGGGGAAAATATTTCAGCGATTGATGTAGCTGGACTAAGCGTCTTTATTAAAGATTACATCAAATGATTCCAGTCCATCGGCATTGTGAAGGAGAAAACAGGCAAATAAATTACGATGACAGCGACGTCTGTTTAGATACTCGAGAGAGGGAAGCTTTGACGGTTACGGTATGAATTGGGGAACGGTTAACGGCACTGGGCAAACAAAATCGATGTAGTAGCCCTCTCGACCAAATTATCTCGAACAACTTTCACTATTTATCGAACACCACTCAGGTGTTTTTCTTGTCTGCGAAACAAGACAACAATAAAAAACATCTTGAGTTGAAAACACGAGAGAATGCAAAATAGGGAATTAGATCGCATGCCTCCCGTGCAGTGGCGTGGGCATGAATTTATTTCGTTGGGGCCATCTCCTGAAACCGCAGTTGGGTTGGCACATGCAAGGGTGGGCAAGTGTCATTTCGGGCTTTGCGTCCCATAGCGGAAATAAACGTGAAGGACGAGGACTGAAGGGGGGGGGGGAGTTGCCCTGTGTGGCATCCCCCGGCTTCGCCACGGCTGCCGTGCTAACTTGGTAGACCGCAAAAAAACAGCTGTTGATATAAAACGCGCATACTTGAAGAGCTAAAAATCTTACGTATAGAAAATCACAATGACACACGAGTTTCTTGTCGCGAACTAAGAAAGAGACAAACGAAGTGACGAAACATGTTCGACATGCCAGTCACATTGCAGAGAGGTCGTGTTTTCATTTAGAATCGGGACGGACTGCAAGTTCCAGGAAAAAGTTTTCTTGTAAACGCAGATGAAACGTAGATCCCAACGCGCAGTCCTGCAGCGTGTCCTGAAACAGTTTGATTGAAACTAGCACCGCGTGACATTAGGTTTTGTTGCCGAGATTTTACCCATGCATGCCCACATCCCGTACAACCATACCACGGTATTATACCTCGGCAACAGCACCGGTCACGTGTTGGAGCGTTCGTTTTCAGCTTGCTGACGACTGTACGCTCACAGTACATATAGAACAATATAAAAGGGTGCACAACTATAAAAACGTGAGATTAAGAGCTTACCGCATGTCCGAGGTTAGGTGCGTATTGATTTACTTTCTCAAAAGGCTCTTGGGTGACATGCGAAGAGGTGCAAACATCAACACCTCTGGTCAAATCATCGTTCCTACTACCTTGATCACCTGAGATAAACGCGATTGAAGCCTCGCCGAGAAATATTGCGTCGGTACGTGCTTATTTCGAAGTGGTAAAACCCCAGATGGCCCCATGTATCCGCTAATTATCAACGCAGGCGTGGAGTTCAAGGGGCGCCAAACGTCCGTGTTTGCAAACACCGGACACCATTAATGTGTGCTGCCTCTTTAAATGGTTGCTTAAAGGTCATGACCTTGACTGCTTGAATGAGAAGCAAAAGAATACACATCTTTTAATGCTTGGTGTTCCCTAAATGAAGGCTTCTGTCAAAAAGCAAAAAAAAAAAAAAACTGAAACCTTTAACCTGTCAGAAAAACGCATGCAAGCGATGCTGTGCGTCGGGTTCTTTCTTTCTTTCTTTCTTTCTTTCTTTCTTTCTTTCTTTCTTTCTTTCTTTCTTTCTTTCTTTCTTTCTTTCTTTCTTTCTTTCCTTCTTTCTATCTTTCTTTCTTTCTTTTTCCTTTCTTTCTTTCTTTCTTTTTTCCTTTCTTTCTTTCTTTCTTTCTTTCTTTTTCCTTTCTTTCTTTCTTTTTTTCTTTCTTTCGTTCTTCCTTTCTTTTTTCTTTTTTTCTTTTTTTTCTTTCTTTCTTTCTTTCTTTCTACACTTCTGTTGCTATAGGCAGCAACGACGTTTAGATTCTCATAACCAGGCGACAATGAGATATGACAACGTAAAATGATCAGTCACCTCATTTAATTACCACACTTCTACATCGGAAAACCTGATCGCCGACAAGCGCACGACCGAGGAAGCATTAATTATTGGGAGACGGCGCATACAAATAAGCACGTGGGCGCCGCACTTTTGAAGGCCGCATTTCTGCACGGTCACCTTCGCCGCGTTTTTAGGGAGCCTTCATGTGCGCGCGTCTCCGTACATACCCGCTTTTAGCTTACGACGCCACCGCTGAAGTGTGTTATAAATGTTTCACCTTAAATGGCGCCGGAATTCCGGAGAATCACTTCTTCAAAATCGTGCGTGAATCGTAGCATGGCACGTGGACGGTTTCGCACGTCCGTGCTCCAAATGAGACTGCTGACGTGAATGCTTTCCTTTCTTTTTAAAGATAGTGGTTCACTTGCACGCTGCATGGCGCTGCAACCAATTCGCACACTGTAAGGCACTTGTTGGACGCTAATTCATGCAGTGATTTGTCATATCTACTGTCGTGTGCAAAACAGTCATTACTGGTTGTCATGGTGTAACGTAGTTCAGCTTTTTGTATAGAAGACGAAATCAGTCCATTTGCAAGCCTCCATGGACTCGTACATACAGCTTCCGTCGCTGGAAGGGGACAAAATGAACGAGCTGCACCGATAGTAAGGGTGGCCTGTTTCGTGTATATGGTTGACTGGAGATATAATGTCCGTCTCGGCCCAATATCTCATGAATGACGCTTCCCCGGCTCTATAGTAAAATGTGATATGATTGCGAGCAATTATATACGAAGGGGGATAAGAGGGCGTGTGTCCTGCCGCAAGGAAATGTGTACTGGCGCGGGGGGTGGGGGTGGAGAGTTGTTTATGTGGTAAAATAATTAACGGAAAATCTGTTTCATGGGGGCTGTACGCCTGCAGGTGACCAGTAGTGTCTTGAATACGTATATATTTGAATGCGAAGCATTCTGACGCTACTTCCTCAGCAAATCCGCCCGCTCATTTGTCTTTCTGTAACATAACGCAACGCCTATTCATGGATTATATACAAGAACTCTAAAAAAGACACTCAACCATTCATTACCAATTTTATTGTAAGATACCAAATATTCGACCGCCAAATATGTGAGGACGCGAAATTGAAAACATCAATACATGAGGCGTGTTGGACCCTCGACCTACGAAGTATATAGGGATTGAACATCTAAACTGGCCACGTATCTATATAGAGTATCGGTCCCCGCAGCCTACAAACGCATGATGTTTCGCGTATCTTTTGAACTCTCCTGGTTCAGTTGTCATCATAATCATCATCATCATCATCATTATTATATTGATTGATATGTGGGGTTTAACGTCCCAAAACCACTATATGATTATGAGAGACGCCGTAGTGGAGGACGCCGGAAATTTTTACCACCCGGGGTTCTGTAACGTGCACCCAAATTTGAGCGCAAGGGCCTACAGCATTTTCGTCTCTATCGATAATGCAGCTGCCACAGCCGGGATTTGATTCCGCGACCTGCGGATCAGCAGCCGAGTACCTTAGCCACTAGACCTCCGTGGCGGTGCGCTGTCA
Source organism: Rhipicephalus microplus (assembly GCF_043290135.1). NCBI lineage: Eukaryota > Metazoa > Arthropoda > Arachnida > Ixodida > Ixodidae > Rhipicephalus > Rhipicephalus microplus. The sequence goes on along the minus strand of NC_134704.1, from coordinate 19,206,549 downwards.
CTTCATTTTACTGCTAAATGCTGTAATAGGGATGTGAGGAAATGACGTAGAAACGTAGGAAGGTTAATGCGGAATAATGAGCGCGATGGTTATGATGTTAACTTCCGCGCATTCACTTGTGCTTGTGCAACCTGCATTCGCATAAAATGACATCGTCTCAAGCAAGGAGACTCCATGACGTGCGTTATTTGCATGGCTGTTGCCGCCTCGCTGGTGATTGATATGTGGGGTTTGACGTCCTAAAACCACCATATGATTATGAGAGACGCCGTAGTGGAGGGCTCCGGAATTTTCGACCACCTGGGGTTCTTTAACGTGCACCGCCTCGCTGGTGATTGTGCGAGATGTGATAAGCTGTTACAGTGTATCCCGGCTGCGGCGGCTGCATTTCCGATGGAGGCGGAAATGTTGTAGGCCCGTGTGCTCAGATTTAGGTGCACGTTAAAGAACCCCAGGTGGTCTAAATTTCCGGAGCCCTCCACTACGGCATCTCTCATAATCATATAGTGGTTTTGGGACGTTAAACCCCACATATCAATCAATCAAAGCTGTTACAGTGTGTCCAATATTTGTCGCGGCGCCACACTGATGACCGAGTTTGTTGAGGACGTACCACAGCACACACGTTCTTTTTGATAATCATCGGAGCTCCGAGCCGCCCGGTGTGTATAAGCGTCATTGTGCGTCCCGTTCCTTTCTTTTGCTGCTCGCTTTGGGCATCCTCATTAAAGTTCATTCGATACCGTCTTAAGTAACCATCTCCGGCTGGATCGGCGTAATTAGATCCTAGGAGTTCTGGTTTCTTCATCGAATGTGCTGACGATCGCAGGGGGTGCTTCGTCCGCTTGACCGCCGGCTCTGCCGCACATTCGTGCGTTTAACTTTTCATGCTGCTCTGTTCTTACTTGTTGCTTTAAGTCACTATTAGGAGTTTGCATCATAAGCGTCTTGGAAATTCGAGAGTCTAGTTTCCTCGATTGTACACAAAAACAGATGATTGCTTCTTCCACATCGCAGGCTTGCCATGATGACGTGGTCCAGCTTTACCCTTGTAGCAGCATATACGGACGCGTGAGGGCGCCCCGGACGTCTCACATGACACACCTAGACGTGAACCAGTAAGGTGTCTTCCTGAGCTGTTTAAATCTTGTCGATCGGCCGAGGCTAATAAGACTAAACGATCTTAAACGTTGAAGATAACGTGCATGCCTTGCTGCACTTTTGTAGCGGATTTTTCTGACCAGGTCAGGGACGACTACGGTCTCACTTTGTGCAATATAAGCGAGAGGACTTCCGCGTTCCCCTGTATGCTAAAAGTTCTCAGTTTTTCCTGGGCGGCTTGCGTTGCTATTTTTATTAAGGCAAAGGCCTCAGCTGCCTTATCAAATCCGCAACTTAATCTCCCGGCAGTGACAACACGAGTGATGCAGAAAATCGTCAGCGCGTTACGACGTGACCATCCACTTGACGCCACTTTTCGCCAAATTTCGTCATATGTGATGTGACGTCATAGTGACGTCATCGAAATACGTGGCACGTGGCGCCTCGTGATGACGTCATCACCCGACACCATCGCTTAGTCAAAGATGGTCTAATCCCGCAGGCAATTCAAAACCATGTGTTGTGCAGAATCCAATCCAATGCTGTCCAAATTTTATTTTTGCAGTGCCCAACACAGTGCATTGTAAATATAAAAATAGGAGACCAGAGAAAAAAAGCTGCGCTTGCGCAGCTTGACTATAGGCTCCGGTCACCACAGCAGGAGGGACAGGAAGAAAAATATCATCAAATCTAGCAATAGTAGATACAATGTTATTATCAAAATAATAATAAAATAATGAACAGAAAGCTTGCACTGCCTCCTATCCTGGAGGCGGTGCGAAACCACAGAAAGCTTTCGCAGGGAAGCTGAGAAGAATCAGTACATATACTAAGGTGACTTAAAGGTGAAAGCCTTTAAGTCGCTTTAGCCATTCGCACAACGGACCTTGTGAGTTTGTGTTACCATGCGCTTGGTGCTACTGAAGCAGACATCGTTTGATCCCTCAAGGGATATTTCTGTGAGAAAAAAAAAACATTGAGGAAGTGCCTGGGCATAGAATTCAAGTTAACTGCATGCTGGGACTTCACGTTATAATCATGAGACACGCTGTAAAGAGGGACTCTGGATTGATTTCTACCTGTGGAGGCTATTCAACGTGGACCTAAATTTAGGCACATCATTGTCGTGAATGTAGCAATGATTTCCGACTTTACGATGGCCTTGATGGGACAAAATAATGTGCAGTTTACGTCCGCGTCGTTAAACTGATGATCAGCACTAACAAACGTGGCAGATAGTTTGAAGTATGAACGTTCACGCGAAAACAAAAAAAAAAAGGTGGAGGGAGGGCAGAATTACCGCGAGCCTCGTAAATTTTTGATACTTGATAATATGCTCCGAAATACGAACATGCACGAAATAATTTTTTCTTCTTTTTTATTCACCGCCATTTGAGCGACGGAAAGGAAGCGCCGGTGATCACGTGTTTATAGTTTTGCGATTGTTGTAGATATCGTCCTAGATATAGTCCACATGCCTAGATATAGTGCGACGTGTGGGGCGCATCAGGTCGCACGCGGTCGAATACGGTGGGTATTCCATTGCTTCAACCACCTGCCCATCATCCTTCGCGACAAATGTTACAAACCACCTGTGCTGCGAAAATTAAAGTGTTCAAATGTTCTCTTTTCCTGTGTATCCACCCCTTATGTAATACCGCCCAGTGGGGTCCTTAAGGAAATAAAAATGAATGGATGAATGAATGAATGAATGTATGTATGTATGTATGTATGTATGTATGTATGTATGTATGTATGTATGTATGTATGCATGTATGCATGTATGCATGTATGTATGTATGTATGTATGTATGTATGTATGTATGCATGCATGTATGTATGTATGTATGTATGTATGTATGTATGCATGTATGTATGTATGTATGTATGTATGTATGTATGTATGTATGTATGTATGTATGTATGTATGTATGTATGTATCTATGTATGTATGTATGTATGTATGTATGTATGTATGTATGTATGTATGTGTGTATGTATGCATGCATGCATGCATGCATGCATGCATGTATGTATGTATGTATGTATGTATGTATGTATGTATGTATGTATGTATGTATGTATGTATGTATGCATGCATGCATGCATGCATGTATGTATGTATGCATGTATGTATGTATGTATGTATGTATGTATGTATGTATGTATGTATGTATGTATGTATGTATGTATGTATGTATGTATGTATGTATGTATGTATGTATGTATGTATGTATGTATGTATGTATGTATGTATGTATGTATGTATGTATGTATGTATGTATGTATGTATGTATGTATGTATGTATGTATGTATGTATGTATGTATGTATGTATGTATGTATGTATGTATGTATGTATGTATGTATGTATGTATGTATGTATGTATGTATGTATGTATGTATGTATGTATGTATGTATGTGCAGCCAACGACAGCGGTCGATTCCACACTCTAGAGACAGGCGCGCTCACCATGCGGCGGCGAGCAGCTTCGAAGTGGCGCATGCGCACTGACTTTGTCGAACGTGTCCGTAGCTCCACGATCTTCGATTTACGCATACACAATTTTCTCGTTCTTCGCTCACCTCAACCGAAGCCTTGCGTGTGTCTGACTCGCGTGTATTTTCTCGCTCTGTGCACTGTTTGACTTCACATCGGAAACGGCTTTCCTCGCTGGCATTGCTTTAAACACTCTGGGTGCCAGAATACAGCTACGTAGTTGTATCGGAAACGCAAGCAGATTGTCTGTGTACATACGAGAACGCATTCCGAAGGCTTCCAAGGCGTTTCTTTTTCTCTACGCGTCGCAGCAGTCCGCGGTGTTGCTGGTCTACACGCACATGTGACCTTTTGAGCAGACACAGAATGATGTGGTCGTTGATTAATGTCGAGCAAATGTGTTTTTGTCGCTTAGCAACCCTGAAAGACGTTATCTCGTCGTTTACTCGCTGATATACGACCGCGTATTGACAAACGGTGCCAATCTGTCCTCCTCAATCTGCGCAGTTTCATTGATGAGGCAGAATCATGGTATTAAGACTTCCACGAAACAATATCCGCGTGACCAACTGCTTCCCTGTGCCAAGCGAACAGCCGTCTTCTCGCGACAACAATTCATGGCGCACAACTTTCGTGTATCAGCGACAGATGATGCCAGGTTCTTTTCGCACGTATACATCTTTCTTAAAAAAAAAACCTGAGATATTTGTAACATGACGTCATATAATAATGAAAAATGAGCGATAAAGATAGCTATAGTTCACCCGATGCCCATGATTTTGTAACTCCCCGGTGCAGCTTAATTTTAATGGCGTTGGTATAAAAAATATCTGCTTAAGCGCCTGTGCTTTATACAATTCGGAAGCATTTGGTCCTCAACTAGATGAAGATTCTTTTTTTAACTGAACCGAAGAAATAAGGGGCAAGCAAGAAAGTAAAAGAAAGAAAATACAGTGAGGTTAGCTGGAAGAGATAAGCATTTAACTACCCTGTACTTCAGAAGCAAAAACAAGGCGCAAAAACACAAAAATCGTATAAATGCGTCTCAAAGACGCTAAACAGAATATGAAAAAGAGAAAAACTATTACTTTTTTAATGAGCAGGATTTTTAAAGATTGACTGCGACAGATAGTTATAATCCTCGAACTGATTAACTATACTTTAAGGAAAAAAGAGGAGCAAGCGTGACTTTTTTCGGGTAGTCCTAACGTGTCATGACTCTCTTAAAAGAGACATGGTGACTTTCTTCTGGGTCACACCACTCTCAGAAGAGAGTATTATATTGGTCGCCAAAGAGGGCTGATGTGAAAGAGTCATATACGTGGCAAGCCAGAACTCTCAAAATAGTCAAAGAAATCCCTTTTTTTCCCTCAGAGTGTAGAAGGGCATTTGTCATCCATTTTGTAAAAATACGATACTGTATGAAACGTGTGCAGTAAGCTGTCCAGGATTTAATGATGCGTTAAGAGTCGGCGCTCCTAACTTAACAAGTCACCGCGTAGGTGGCAAGAGACTTTTATAATATACTCGAACGTAAGCTAATTAAGCTCCACCTCCAAATGAAAATATTCGTCTGTACCCCTTCCGCAAACAGTCACATGACCTTACTTTTGCATTTGCGGGAGCGACGGCGACCTTGTCCGCGGTTCGACATAGATGCCTTAGATACGAACGCCTCCGGTTATGTCCGTTGTTTCGAAGTGCGTCGCCGTCCTTAGTGTTTCGGCGACCAGTTCAAAAACAACTGTCATATCCGCTCACACTACGCGCATAGCGTAGCAGATTCGAGCGGGAGATCTTCCGGTGGAACAGGTACGACAGGGCGACTTAGACGCGGACGACGAACGATCACGAACTGCGATGAATGATGGAGGGGAAGGGGGGGGGTGAAGGTAGCTCCCTCAGTGACCACTGCCGCAGTCTCAGACCTTGACGCCGACGCGGAGCCTTGATTCAACAAGGTTAACGCCTTCCTTCTCCACCTCATATTACGTGCCGTACGAGCTCTTCCTGTACCGGCTTCATAAATGTGACTATGCATGTACCGGTCGCCGACAAGAACTTTTTTTTCTATGTGCCCCAAGTGGTTGCGTACAAAGTGGTATTGCTAAATCGTGGTTAGCGCCTATGAAGAAGGCAGGTTGCTTGGAAACGCGCATAGACGCCTTTCATGTTGTAGTCAGCGTAAGTGTCTCGTCCTGCGCTCGGAGGCCTGGAAAAAGGCTGCTCAAGATTGCTCGTTTCCGGCCGCTCTTTGCATTGCAGCGATGGGTAACTGCAACGCACTTTCGCGATGTTCAAATATATTGCGTAAAACCAAGGTGGTGGCGTTTGTTGGGGTGGCCATTTTGGCACTGTTTCTGAACTGTGCCCTTTCCCTAATCCCCTAGTGTAGGGTAGTCAACCGGATGTTTTTCTGGTCAACCTCTCTGCCTTCTCCATTTGTCTGCTTCCTTCCTTTCAGGACTGTGCATATCTTCTGTGGTTGTGTCCTTTCTAATTCAGATCACTTAAGCTCGACATAAAATGTATGACCACTATCATCATCACAAATGGATATGTGCAACGAAAATTAAGTAAATACCACTACTTACCAGTGGCCTACTAAAAATAAAAAAGGCAACAGTCAGCCCAACAACAAATCGCTGCGGAACCACGGCAGTGAGCAAAAGACCTCGAGTTCGTATACAACAGTAGAGTACTACAGAACGAGAAATGCAACGTATATAGATTCATAAGAGGTGGGAATGCTCGGTCTCAGTGCGAGCTTCTGTCTCTGGTGTTCGGACAGCCGTGTCGCGCTCGTGACTTGCTGTGCTTTAACTATAGCCCCTCAATGCGCTGAAAATCAACTTAGAAACAACCAAGCATGGCCCACCTACAGCTTAGCAATAAGGTGCAAACTAGAAACAATTTAGCACCACTCAACAAGTGGGAGAAGTCTCTCAGGAGCTCACTTCTCGCCGACCAGCAATGGGTCGTCCAGCAGGCCCACGAAGCGGCCGCCAGGTACTCCCTGTCGGTCCCTACGCGGGAGACGCCCGCTACCGTGCTAAGCGCGTCCTGCAGGACTGAAATAAAGTTTTTTCATTCCATTCCGTCCAGCTAAAGTATCCACAATCTAACCGTACTAGACTTCAGAATCGTCCAGTTTCGCTGTTTCAAGCCTGGCGCGACTTAGTGCAAACATCGCATTTTTTTCTCACTTCTTTTTTCTAGAGGCAGATCATTCAATTTTAGTATGCGTACAATGGACAAAACTGAGTGTTCAATTCAAAAGTGAACAAGACGCCGCGGGCGATGTAATGTAAAGTGATATATGATACAGCTTAACCTCAAAAGACCAGAAGATAGCCGAGTAAGGTCATGGCAACAAACTAGCGTTAAGGACATCTTAGTCGAAATCAAGAAGAAATGGGTACGGGCAGGGCATGCAGTGAGACGCCAGGATAAGCTCTGGTCATTCATAATGAGAGTGGAGTCCAAGAGAAGGCACGCGCTCAAGGGGGAGACAGGAAGCAAATTGTGCAGATGGAACAACGTTGCCGCAATAAGCACTGCAGGGCCGAAAAAGCAGCTGATATAGAAGAAACGTGTAATGAAGCTCTATCGTTAACATGTATACGTCCATCTGTACCACATGCCAAGTCGATTATAAATGTGTCGCTCGATACTCAATAACTATAAATAGCTTGCGTTTCTGCGCTTCCTCGCTTATATTGTGCCCAAAGGAGGCAGTCCGCCCATCTCCTCTCTAACCGGCTATACCACCTGTTCTCGAACGATTTCACTTCAAAGCGTCATCGTGCATCAGTGCGTTTGATGGCTTTGCGTGACCGGTTGAAACGCGTGTATGTGGTCGCCTGCTTAGTCTTGCATTTTCCTTGTCAGTATTCATGTTCTTTTTCCTTGTCAATATGACAACGTGGGCTGTAATCTGGGAAAATCCTGCTTTTTCTTAGGAGCGCATTGCAGAATAAGTTGGAAGGTATATTCTATTTCTTTATTGTGGTGTTCACAAAGGCGTTTGTAACTTTACTGACAGCGGCTATTGGTATTTGCGACAAACATGATGAAAAGAAAGGAAATATGAAAACACTGAAAAACGCACGAAACATTCGAATAATAAAAAAGAACATTCTAGAAGTCTCAAGAATGCGACAGACAAAGCATTTAGAAAAATGTTAGGCATTTAATGACAGACGCACACTTCTGTAAACAATAAATGGTGTTATGTGCACTGCTCGTGTAATATTCTTCGCACCCTTTTTTCGTTGTGCGTGTGCTATCGCAGTGGCGAAGTTTCTGAATCGAGCACAGGTGTCTGAGAAAAAAAAAAAAAGGACTTGGAGAATAACGCCGAACAATGCCGGATATCTAAATAAATGGAAATACACTTTGAACACCAATGGTGAAAAAAATAATGCTTTTTTTATGCACGCATGCAATATTGTTGAGATCCTAATAACTGATAAACTTAGAAGTGATAAGGGCTTGCGGTCAGCTATTTGGGTCATTATAAAGCGGCAGCGATGAAACTAGATGATAGCCTATGTTCAATGGCCGTGTAACTCCGAGTACTGTGTTCATTGAAGGAGACAAGTGCGACATCTTATAAGGCCTAGTGCTTTCGTGGGACGCAGACGTAGTGCTACTACATAAAGAATAATAACGTCTTACTTTGAAGGTTACAGCTACTGAGATACTTAACAAAATTAGTACTACTGTTCTGTTTTCACAAAGGGGCTCGCATAACAGAGCAGTATCAAGCTATAGAACTATTTATTGAAGCATAAGTCGCCCATCCAGTGATTATAAATCTGACTGTATGACACATAGGTGCCGCAACGCGTTGCGCTTGAGCCAGCACATGAATGATTGACAGATATACAAGTCGTTATGCAGTTCAGGATAGTCAATAGTGGTTTTTGAATCATGGTTCGTCTTCTGATAAGGCTACCTGTAGTGTCACTTCTTCTCATCGAATGAATGGAGAGAGAGAGAGAGAGAGAGAGAGAGATAAGAGAGCGGGGTGATTAGTTTACCACGTGTTTGAGTGAATTATTAGAAATTATTTAGTAAGTGCTATATAGTGTCCGTCGGTCAGTCTTTCGGTCGGTCTTGATATTCATTTGTCAAGTTTAGCGTCCCAGAACCACGATATGATTATGAGAGACGCCGTAGTGGAGGGCTCCTGAAATTTCGACCACCTGCGGGTTCTTTAGCGTGCACCCAAATCTGAGCACACGGACCTAGAGCATTTTGAACACCATCGAAGATGACCCGCCGAAGCCAGGGTTCGATCCCGCGTTCTGTGGGTAAGCAGCCGAGTTCCTCAGCCACAGTCGGTCGGTCGGTCGGTCAGTCAGTCGGTCAGCAAACTTTATTCAGGTCCTAACAAACTACACCTACCATGCTCGCTGACCCTGGGACGGGCAGGCGCCACCTTTAAGAACATTGACTTCCCTGCATAACGATCGTTCGAGACTGTGTTTTCGCTCGTCATCGGTCCTTCCACCCAAAGACACTAATAGTTGTCATTATCATATTTGAGAAAAAACGAGTAAACCTCATTCGAATATTGAATTGTAAATACAGTGTGCGATACAAATATGAAATATACTCTTCAATCCGTATTAGAAATTTTCAATAAGCACGCCTGACATTTTGTTTATTTAATTAGCATGTCGTTTGCTTAGACGTAATCCACCGAAATTCGATAAAACGTTGAACGACTTCTGGCTGAATTCGACTAGCGTAGTTATTCGCATAGTACCAGAACTTAGCAAGCAGTTGAAGCTCGTCTTAGCGAACACTGGCATAAAGAATTATGAGTTATTGAGAACTAAATACAAACTTTTTGTCGGTCAAGCTTTATTGCAGTGGTTTTAATTCTTTTTATGCTTTTATTCTTCTCGTGTCCAAAAATATTTACTTCGCGTTGATATAAGGAGACAGTTAAAGCATGGTACAGGTAAGCAGACAGGTAGTGGGTTTAAAGCCTACAATAATGCGTTTTTGTATTATTTCTTTTTTTTTGCGTGAGCTAGATGGCCAATTTTATCAAGACAGCCTTCGTCTCTACGGCTACAACGAATATCGGATATAGGTAACTGACATATATGGTCCTCATACTTCGTTGTTATAATGAGATTCAACTGTAGCACTAGTTTAAGCTGGCTGAAGGTAGCAAATATACTAATCTCTTCTTTTTGTACTTTTTGTTGTTTGTGCTGGCCGTTATTAAGTTAATTGGCTCTCGGTTGCTACAAGAATATCATTATGTTCATCTGTTCTGTTTTCAGGGAGTGTTTTACTTGCACAATTTTTTTGTTTTGCGCGATTCTCAGATGTGAAGCACGAACCAATCATAGCCGTGAAGTACGCTTAAGATAATCAACTCAGTCGCCTATACTATAGCTTGCTACTTGAGTCAGCAGTCAGAAGCAAAGGGTAGTTCGTGCAAATAGTAAAAAAAAAGTTCGCCAGGCCTGCGCGAAACTCGCCGCACAGCCACAGCTGAAAGAGCGGCGTTTCAGAGCCTTTCTAAACAATATTTAGGTAACTGCTACAAGAACACTTTCATGGTACCTGCTACAATATAAATAATCAAAATATTTGTATAGTAAGCCAGCATTCACTATGCTATCCCTCGTCATTCTTCCGGAAGCATGGTATCCGCTGCGCACGTCACTTGTAAAAAAATTTTTTTTTTATGCAGTGGCTGATGAGACTGTTTGGGCGGTTTGAGCTAGTATGGCAAGGCGATTTTTATGGCGCGACAACAGAACGACGACAAAGGGACCAGAAGAAGAGAAGACAAGCGCTCGTCTTCTTCTTGTCCTTTTCTCGTCGCTCTGTTCTCGCGCTATAACAATCGTTATGAGGATGACGAATTATGCCTAAAGTGGGTATGCGCCACTATTGGAGCTGGAGTATTGGACAACCTATTCGTTACGCCATTCGGATTGTGGGACGCCTCGTTGTTCCTTTTCTGTTCTTAAGCGCTTCGCTACTCACTAACGCAATTCCTTTCCCGGCATGAAGCCTGCCTAAGGCGAGTTTGCAATAGACTTTCAAGCACTGGCTTGGCTCAGTAATAGAATACTGAGCTGGCACGCAGGGGACCCGGGTTCGAGTCCCGGCGTGTCTTTTGTGTTTTTATTTACTAAGCTTTTTTTTTCATATTTCGTGTGGTAGTGGTTACGGACACCGGTGGCGGCGGACAAATACGGCACACGTGACATTTGTGATTTCATAATTTTGCTGTAAAAGAAAAAGAATAGAATTTTAAATGAACCTTGCGTAACATTCGACGGGAAGCGCAATCCGTCTTTTCATAGTTGAAAGCGTGCCAGCATAACAATAGAGGCTTAACGACACGTTTTAAAGTACTCCCGAAGGTTGGGAAAGTTTCAATGACACTATAATGGAGACGGATCTTCAAATATTCTCTTGAAACAGTTGGCGCGATTTCTAAAGGACGCGAATGTTTGTTGCAAGATATAAACTACGTAAATACAAAGGGATACTATGTGTTGTTCTTACACTAGCCCACTTACTGTACAGTCTAAGCTTGGAACTTGTGTACATTAGAAGATACATCTTAATGCAGTATTTCTGCGACACTTCAGCACCCCAACCCCCTCTTACAGTGCCAAAAAAAAAGTTTTCCTGCAAACATTGCCACCCGTTTTGGGACGTTAAACCCCACATATCAATCAAATCAAAACATTGCCACCCCCCTCCACCATCATGAAGAAACTAGAACACCCATGATGTGACCCCGCAGCTTGGTAGTCGTTGGAGGTTTTTGCCCCTGGAAAAGCTACGTTGAGAATAATATTGTTCCGTAACGAAAGTCTGTATTGCAGAGCCGAGCTCATGGTGTTGTCATTGCAACAGAAGCCCTTTCCAGGTAAGCACTTATGTAAACTAGGCTACGCACAAACACCTAAGCGGACGCCACCTTGGGGAAAGCCCACTCTGCATTTTTGTTCAGCTATAAATCTCGTTGCGCAAAAGAGAGACAGTGACAGGTTTACCTTTCACCGCATACACCGCGTTGATTTCCAAGCGCGTCACTGCGCACGGTTTCCTGATGCACTGTGCGACGTGTATTCAGTCCCTCCCACCGCCTTGGCACCCAGAACAATATGGCGACTGGAACATCGGGCTGCCCGCGAGGGCGAGGTGGTGCCGGCCGCCGAGAAACGCTTTCCGAGAAAGGCCGGCCGGGCCTTGCGCACATATTCGCTCGCTGGCGTGAAGGATGTTTGTGTCGTTGAACAACCCGTTTCCGCTTCTTCGCACACACGCGCCATGTAAGTATAAAGCACTCGACCTCGTGACCGCTGAGGTCCTTCTTGTCTCGTATTGGCACCACCGCCCGCCGCTTGGCTGGAAGTACACGTCCTCGAGGACTCCCGAGAAACGGCGACAGCGCTTGTGGTTGTTGTGCGTGTGTGCTATGGAGACGCTATCGGCAGATTGTGCCCGCGTCAATGGCTTAATTGAGGCCGTTGGCGATTCAGAAGCGAAAATTACCGGAATTAGTTCTCGTCTTGTGCGGCGACAGCGAATGTGTTCGAGATGTAAATTGCTGCGCGTGCCGTTTTCCTTGCGCGTGAAAAGTCGCTCACGTGTATTCGTCTTGCAGAAATGTTTGCAGTACGTGTTACGCCATTGAAAGGGTTCACATTGTTTATTATTAGGAAGCAATGAAGGATACTTGAAGGTAGAAGACCAGAACGTTGATCGGAATAGTATCCGATTGGCTACACTGAGCCGGTAAAATGGGAAAGGGAATAGACAAGCGAGTGAGTCAGAAAAGAGGGGATTCGCTCAGTGCCCCATTAGACAAAGGCACCCGCAAAAGCCAATCGTCCTAGATGAGCACAAAAGTGACTCACTGTTTCGTTGAGGAAAGACACACACAGATAAGAAAGAAAGCACCAACTCACAGGTCCCATTATATCCAGCCAGATTAGGTTATGCTGAAACACAGACTGCCCAAAGGAAAAATCTGGGGAGACTTCTGTGTCCTGCTTTAGCAGTCCATCTGGCTCGTGCGTCAATATTTGGCTTCGAGTTAGCACAAAACCGGATTGATTGGCGGATCATGGGACAGGATTTTGCCCTGCAGTGGGCGCAGTCAGGCTGGTGATGATGATAGCTTCGCTCGTTACGCATGGCTTATTTTGAACCGCCGATGTAATGGGAATTACTCACACGCGTAAGCACGATACCTTTCGTCGCTCACTTGTACGTGAGCACTGATCAATATTTCGTGCTAGATATCGTCCGTGCTTTTAGAAAACTCTACCAAAATGGCAGGTGTTTCTGCAGCATCATAGCGAAATTTCAACGCACTTGGTCGCATGGGAGATGTACACTTTCGTTCTTTATGAAAGGGAACACGCGAACGCGTGGCCTATGCTCTCTGGCGGCCGCCTACAGCACCATCAAACGACAAGCGAAAAAAGCGCGTTCGCTTTTGGCGTTATCTATGGCCAAGCAAGATAACAAGTCATGACTGGTAGACAAGCTCTGCTAGGTTTCACAGCGATTATAATTTGTAAATTGTTAACACTTCAATGATCGGCGTTCCCTAAGTGCCATGCAGCTGCTTTTTTTTGCTTTTATTTTTATCAGCTTCACACGTCCGTTTACAGTCATTCCCTTATAACGCTGTCCTAAATAGCGGTACGTGTAAAAGTTTATTGACGTGTTAAATGATTATTCTTGTTTAGCGATGGATGGCCGGAATCGCGTATGCCTAATTGCATGCAATAGCTTGTCTTACAGCTATCCAGCTGCGTTTGCAATATGTGAACAAAGTAGGCTTCGAAAGGGTTTCGGGCTCCTGTCTGTGGAAGCATAAGCCATCATTTACATGCATCATAAACAACGTATGATTGACTGACTGACTGATTTTGAACAATGAAGAAAGGACTGAGTGGATGTCTGTGACAGGAAAGTAGTAGTAACCAGCGGCTAATTGCAACAGACAAACGAAGAAGCTTTTGCTCTTATAAATAAAAGATGACGTGCACGTTCTGGCACACATGCGTGGAGCTCCTGCACGACCGCAAGTTAGACCTGACTACCGACCGTGATGCATGCATTGCCACATGAAACACTGAGTCGTCAGTTCACGGGACGTCCTACAAAGCAGATACGATTGCCTTTCAGAGGTCGAACACGCAATAGCTCTCAGGGATGTTCTTGCAACCTGTTGGTGAGGTTTTCCCGTGGTCAAAGGTTGCAACGTCGTAAGCGCGCGAGCTATTGAGACAGATGGGTCAAATCTAACTGTCTTCGATTATGTATTCGAGCTGGGTCCACAGAGCCTAGACACACCGTGGCCCGAATGAGGACACATGGACCCTTCTTTTTAACTTTTTTATTTGATGAGTAGGTGAATATATCAAGATAAATGTACCGTCCCATTTATACAGTTACGCTTGTAGAGTTGCACTTGTAGAGTGAAATTGTGTAAGAGCAGAGGTTAGACCATGGATCAGTTTTCTAGACGTTTTTATTGAACTTCCGATGGCTGCACGTCGTTTGAAAGAGTGCGTCACGTTTGATGTGCATATTTCTTTTTTACTCTTGCGACAGCATTTTTTACTGTTATGTACAAAATTCGTTCTTTTTTTCTTTTGCTAGGAGATTTTGTCGACTGATCGGCACACTGTGATTCTTGCGCTCCTGTTTCTTTTAACTTTACGTGGTAAATAGATGAACTGCCCTTGATAATGAAGTCTAACCAGTTTATTTTCACGATCGCTCGCCACCGACTAGTGAGTTTACGCCTGAAGGCGACCAGGTAGGACGCAGGCGCCCAGCTAGTGAGGGAAGACAAACCGGACTCGGAAACGCTGAGGCCAGGGTTACCAGTTCGAAAATACAAAAAAAAAGCCCATTAAAACAAAAATTATAGCGAAGAAGTAGCCCACTTGAACCAAGGGTAATACAAACAGCCAAAAGTATCCACTTGTGTGCAGTGGCGTAGCCAGGATTGGCACTACGAGCTCGTGCCTCCCCCCCCCCCCTATTTCTTTCGACATATACTGAACAAAAATGAACATTTCAAAAGACTGGCCTCTGCTTGTGCGTGAAAGCAATCGCGCTGTTTTCAGTGATATTATCGAGCCCTTCGTCGGAGATGTAAGTGAGCACATGATGAACCCCTTAACATCGGCATTTCTCAAATAAAAGCATAAAGTGATCATCACCTTAGCAGCCATATTGTGAAAATGACAAAGCCTCTTGCGCTGGGACAAAACTGATACTCTCCTAATGATAGTCTCTTACTGGCCTCGCGTATTGCTCTATATCTTCTTAAAAGGCTCAAAAGCAAGTCTTATGGTGACAATGGTAATCAGTATGGCATGAATACGCTCAAAAGCATAGTTGCTGTTACTAAAGTATAAACTCTAGTGACTTATGCAATAATTTCTGGCGTGATGATGAAGTCCTGGCATAAAATGTTTTGAGCCCTCCATTTCAGCGTCCGTCATAATCATGTCTTTGTGTTGGCACGTAAAACCCCAGATATTACCGAAGTGCGAGGAGTCAATATTTCTGAATAGCAATCCGCACCTAATTCCAGGTAATGACGCAAGCAGTTTGACTGATATCCGATTTCTAGAATCGTTGAGTGGAAAGCGCTTTACATTGTACTCATCACTTCCAAATGCGGTTTAAGGTCGTCTACCGCGGTATAGGTGGTCTGGAAAATGAGGCCCCGTGCAAGAATTTTCCACGAGATCCAGCCACGTAAACACGTTCTTGCTTTTATGCAATGCAAGTGCCGAATCGTATTTTAGGAGCTGGAAACACCCATTCGCCACCATTTAACATCGCATACTGGAACGCCATAAAAGATGCAGCGTTAGCAGATATTGATAGCTTGGATGGAATCTATAGGGAACAAAAAAGTAGCCATAATGTAGTCAACAAGATGTTTCTTCCTTGCGCCGCAAGTATAAAAATGTAGAAACAATTGGCATAAAGTAGCCAAGCATGACAATCCTGGAAGGGGCAGCTGTTAGATGTAAAATGGAGGGATGGGTGGAGGATTCTTCCAGAAGAAAACAGAAGGGCATGCAAGGGTTAGTATTCATATTTGCTTTTAAAGAAAATCTTAATTTAATTCCCTGTCTTATGAGGGCAATCACGTGTTAATTTTGAGCAACAAAACTGTTTTAGATTATTTGCAGATGTGCACTAAGACCGTTAGCGTAATAAAGCAATGTAAATTCTACCTATCAAATCAAAGTGCCGTGTGCAGATCGCCTATATTGATGTATAGGACGCATTCGGTATTGTAGAGTAGTCACGCATTCAAGTAAGTTAGTGTGATAAAACTGAGCACCGCTTCGCAGTTCACCCGCTACCACAGGTGCACACATGACCAGTTTTTTTTTTTAATTTGCAACTTGTACCGGTACTCAGAGTTGTGCATTCTGCAACTGGAACTTCACTGTATCCGAAGTTACTGTAATGCAGTTCTCCTGCATACGGGTTGTTTTACCGTAACGTGGCTTGCTATAAGCGATGTGTATATAAAGCGGAAATTTACTGTATGTGGTGGTATGACTGTATGTGGTGCTATGACAAGTCTGTGCTGTAACAGGCATCGCAATCGATCGACTCCTGCGATCATGGCGCGGAGGCTATAGACGCGCTGACCAGAGTTGGCATCGAAACGTTGGGGACGAGGTATGTGAAGCGTTAAGCGGTTGCCAAGTTCTCAAGCTAGTACTTTAAACCGCGCGGTACTGCTACGAGTGCGAAGGGACATGCCTTGGCTCTTGCTGTTACGCAAGCCAACCACATTAAAAAAAAAGTAGCGCACTCGCGCCTTTGTTGCGCATTTGTGAAGTGTGAGGCTTGAAGCTGTGCTCAGTGGTTGGCTATGGTTACCGAGACTACCGGTTTTGTGACCTTCAGTATGAAGAACAAAGGAATACTGCGACGAAAAAAAAGAAAAAAAAGAGAAGAGAGCTATATTATTCATGTGCATATCAATGTCAAGGAAGAAAGAAAAAGAAATTCACAGCGTTCTTTATTGCAACTCGAAGGCGAAGGCTACTTTCCTCTTTTTCTTCTCAGTTTATTTATTTATTTATTTATTTATTTATTTATTTATTTATTTATTTATTGTACCCTCAGGGCATACAGCATTATAGAGGGGAGTGGGTTTAGAAGACAAAAAATACAATTGAAACGTGACCAATCACATTCAATCGTGACCAATCAATTGAAACGTGACCAAAAACAAATCACATTCAGTACATGCGTACAACACTCGAGAACAACGTGTAAATGAAGCACCGCGACAACAGGAACACAGTTGATGTATTGATCCTACCCCACCACCCTTCGAAAGCATTCTACACATAACGTGACTTTGCACTGCCTCCAAGATGGGAAGCTTTTGCGATCCTTGCGCACCTCACCTGGTTTCATACAGCTTCCGTTATCAGCACGCTTTTGTCCAAGCTATGACGTTATGTGATGACGTCATCATTTGACTCATGATTACGCATCTGCGACGTCATACGGTGACGCCATCACGTGATGACAGATTTTTTTGCATCACTAGTGTTGACGCCGGCAGCAGTGCCGGTCGGTTTTAGCGCTGGGTGAGGATTTTGCCTTTAAAGGACCCACACAATGAACCAAATGTTAAGCAGCAGCTTGGCGCCAACTTTTTACAGAAGAAACGACCATAATACGAGCCTGTGCGAAAGGTGGCTCTATAGCGGTCACGAAAACGTGGCTCACATAAAGGCTAGTCACACCTGTTGCTGTATCTTCCTTCGTTGTAGAAAGCACTTTCGCTTCTGCCACATCCAGTTCCTGACACGTCGGCCATATCTCCCATACGACGCGTTAAAGTGGGGCAGTGAAAGAAAGTCACCAAAGGACGTGCTTTCATAGATCAGGCCTGTGATCGGCCATGCAGGTGCAGTGGCGAATTTCACGCGATAAAGAATACTGGAAGGTTGTTTTTGAAACCCTGAACACGTCCACACGTAGCACGCGTTCTTAGCGGCTGGTTTGCCGAGTCTGTTGCATAACTGTAGTTTGCATAACCGCACGCCTGCGATTGTTATATACTTCCGACCACGTTCCCTCCGTCATAACTCTTCGTTCCACTACCTCCTGTGCATGTATGCATTTCTACGTTAGGTGCCGGAGGTTTACTTGCACACGTGGTGATATCGGCTTACCTGCACACGCTGTGTCTTTCAGGTTTATTCTGCTCACATAAAGGGGTACGTTAGATATTCCGGACCAAGCCGAACTACCGTATTTACTCGAGTACTATAAGCACTGTGATGCCAACTCGTCTGGGCCAAATAGTCCATTTGGGCAATTGCAGCTTAGTATTTATTTTAGCTTGGCTAAATAACTTCTAGTGTTGAATGAATGGCTGACAATGTAGGCTTGTATTCCTTGACACCCCCCCCCCCCCAAAAAAAAAGGATATATATTGCAGATACTTTAATGCTTTTATTATTACCTGGAGTTTTACGTGCCGAAATTACGACATTTTTAAAAGGCATGCCATGATAAAGTTCTCTGGATGCTTCGACTGCCTTCTCTTCTTTAATATTGAATTTAATCTAAGTACACTAGCCTTTATCAACCGTTCAGCGCCATAGAAAATGTGACCACCTCGGTCGGGTTCGAACCCATGACCTTCGGGTCAGCAGCCAAGCACCGTAAGTACTGCACCACCGTGGTATACAGTCTAGCAACATAGGTGTTACTACCCAAACGTCGCTTTTTGAATATTTAACTGGCTAGTATCACAACAGATAGTTAACTGTTCGGAAAATCGATTGGTTCTCTCACACGTTACCCATAAATATAATGCTCTAATATATTCGAATAACTACGAATTACAACGTATAAGCAACCATCCGCGATTCTCGACTGATCCACCTATTTGTTGGCCAAATGACGGATTGGCAACATCACGTTGGCTATAGTGTCTACTAATCCTGAGAATACACTGTTGTAAGAGCAACATCGTTTCCATTCAACTTTAGTGTAAACATTGCGTTGTTTACGTTTTCCATCACATCGGAGCCTGTGCTATGTATACTGTTACGACTCGCCAAAAAATAAATGGCGCCAACGTGCGCCAACTTACTGCGATAGGCAACGTTTTGAGGCAGCGCCGGAAGGCGCGCGCTTCGTGAAGCGTGTGAAGCGAAATTGGTCGCGCGTTCTGACAGGCCTGTCGTGGTGATCCATCGTTCCGGACGCGGAGGAAATAACTTGTTTCATCTAGGAACCTCAGGAGGAAACAGTGCACTAAATAACCTTTCCACTCTCCCGCGACCAACCTATAGTCCGCAAACACTCCTTCCAACGTTCTGGCGTCGTTGTTATCTCCGGTTTGGGTAAACACTGTGTACACTTTGGTGAGAGCGCGACTCTTTTTTTCAGCTTTTTTATTGATTTTATTGATTTTTATTTTTACTGTAGCTTTTTGAGAGCAGCGCGAGATCCCGGCTGCTTTCTGGGTCACCTTAAACTGATCTGGGGCAGGCTCCGTTCGAGGAAGCTTGTCAAGGGATTAAGGTTGCGCTTACATTTTGCGACTGGGCCGCACCCTGACGGTGACGGCCAAAGTGCATGCGCAAGTCGAGCGCATTGCAGCAAGACAGCAGAGCGAAGCGGTCACTCCCAGACTTGTATTACCGGTACTCTTAATTATTATACAATAATAATAATTGTTTTGTCGATGTATTTACTAAAACCATTATGTCCTGACGTCATGTGGAGGGCCCCGAAAATTTTTTTCTGCTTCTTGGGGGTTTTGTAACCTGCACCTAAATACGTGTTTACGGGCCTTCAGCATCGTTACTCTAAAGACGTGGCGCAAGGTTGAAAACGAGAGGAACGAAGAAGAGACCGAAAGAACGCCATACCTAGCACGGCAAGAAGCAAAGGCGATCAAGCGTGCATATATAGTGCTGAGCCTTTGTGGAATGAAAGCAACTAAAGCACTGCTACTTTACCTAAAGTCAACAAACCTTAGCGACCGCCTGTAGACTGTGTGTGCTCCCCGAGTGTGCTCGTGATTGTGTGTACCTTCTCATCTCTCTGCAACCTCTTTTCTCCCCTTTATCCCTTCCCCAGTGCAGGGTAGCAAACCGGATGTGCGTCTGGTTAACCTCCCTGCCTTTCCTTGCATCTTTATCTCTCTCTCTCTCTCTTTGTGGAATGGAAAATGGACTGGAAAGCACCCGCTGAAAAAGAGATGATGCTTAACAGTATACTCTTATTCGTTCTTCTCGTTTTTAATTTCGTGCCTCGTCTTTCAAGTGACGATGTACCAACTGGCCTCAAATAGCGTACTGTTGAGCCTCCAGCACTGCGTCTCTATCGAATTGCGGCCGCAGCGGTCGGGATTTCATAACCTGACTTTCGGGTCAGCAGTGGATTTGATTGATATGTGGCGTTTAACGTCCCAAAACCACCATATGATTATGAGAGACGCCGTAGTGGAGGGCTCCGGAAATTTCGACCAGCTGGGGTTCTTTAACGTGCACCCAAATCTGAGCACACGGGCCTACACCATTTCCGCCTCCACCGGAAATGCAGCCGCCGCAGCCGGGATACGAACCCGCGACATGCGGATCAGCAGCCGAGTACCTTAGCCACTAGACCACCGCGGCGGGGCGGGTCAGCAGTGGAGCATTGTATACCCATGAGAGAGCCGTGGCGGATTGACAATGACATGAGTGTGTTCTCAGATCTCCAATCTTTCAGTGAGGTCGGGGCATGAAAGTGGTGAAGTTTTACCGCATCGCCTACTCCCGTCTTTTCCTTTTCCAACCTCTTCCTGCTATGGATACGATAAATACGCATATTGGACCTATAGTAACTAGCCGCATAGGCTAATGGCCGAAATATTTATGTAACCATTTTTTTGTATTGACTTTATCAAATAAACATTGATTGTTCGAATGAAAGGCAAGGTATTAAGGGAGCATGTCTATGCTGGAATGTATAGCCTCGATACCCTCTCCCCGTGCGCAACACCTATAGAAACAACATGAAACTATATACGACACATTTTGGCCAAATGACGATACAGTGTGCCTTACCGCTGAAAAAAAAAATTCTATTTCTGACCCTGTGAAACGGTGCGCCCGTCGTCGCATTCATTTCTCATTTGCATCAATAATTGAATCTACTGCAATAGCAAGCTGTGTACGCCAACTGGGGCTACATATGCTCTCCCACGTTCGTCGATGATAACGTTGTTAACTCGTCAAGGACGCTCCGGTCTATAATCAAGTAGCGCATCAGCCGCGCACCTCTTACCGAACCGGTTGCGTTAGATCGTCGTGATTATTAATCGCTTCCCCCGCTTTCCTTCCTCCAGTGGACGCCTTACGTGCCACTCGCGAGAGTGGTCATGAAAAAGGTTTTCGCGTATATGCAGACACTTGCATCTACCGTGACGTCATCGAGGTGAAGCCGCGTGCTCTACATGCGCTCTATACTGACTTGCAGTCGGTCTCGTTGCCTTGACGGCGTCATAAACCCCTATGCAGTATTTATTCTCCGGTGAAGCTATCACCAACAAAACAAGGCAAGCGAGTGCGCCGCGTAGCGTTGATTGTGCTTAGCGTAATATGTCGACCAAGTAGCGCGGAGCGCGTGCGTGGATGTTTGCGATGTCGTAATTGGTTCAGTGAACACGGCTTTTTAGGTTCTTCCTGTTTTGCCTTTCATTTGAAAACTACCAGATGGCTGGCTTGTCGGACAGGCATAGAAGTGTGGAACCGTGGCGCAGCTTAACTTTTAATTTTTTTTTACCAGCACTGAAATGAGGCTGCTAAGATCGGCAGGGAGGGGATCATTAGTCACGCTGGATGTGAAGGGGCCATATAATAGACGCACTCAAATGAACTCGTAGGTAAAACAAAATCCCGACATGTGACGACTGGAAATAGCGCTAAGAAACGAGGACACAAGAAGAGGACACACAGCACAGGCGCCATGTGTTCTTTTGTTTTTTTTTTGTTGCGATGAGCATTTAACATGACCATAAATAATGCTGTAATGGTGGAATAGAAGTGATACCTATTTTCACACGTCAGAATATACGGATAGATCACTTTATAAGACATGCTTTTGCATAACGGCTTACCAATACTCTGAGACCAAAGACAAATTTTTGTTGTTTTTTTTTCTGTCTTTTATTAGTTTTCCAACGTGGTTCGGCCTGTTGTTTTTAGAGCATAGAACCTTCACATGGTTTCCGCGACAACACAACTCGAAGCTTGCAACGGGTCTCGCTGCGTTTCAAGGGCGATTTGAGCCGAAGTCTGTTATTAACCTGTCTCATATAAACTCTTGGTCTAGACAACGTTATGATAAGGAACTATCGGGGATGTCTGTCGGAAGCAAATGCTTGAGGGTTACTAAATACACTTGCGTTCGACTCGACGAGATACATGCATGGTGCTGACAATAGCAACGGCAATTATAATAACTAGAGCACGGTAACGACGAAAACTTGCAAGAGGGAAAGGAGGCTCACGAGTGCCGTGAGTATAGTTCCAGGTCCCTTCGCTTCGATGAGATAGCATGTGTGCACATAGGCACATATATACCATGTGCGCACATATGCACTCGGGGGGCTGTGATGTACCCTAGTGGGGAAACCGTGAACAAGCTTATGTGTATGCAGGACATGCGTTCGCTCTCGTTGAAGTTGTCTACGCGAAACTTGAAGTGTCTTGACTCCGGAGGTGGGCCCCGCCGCGGTGGTCTAGTGGCTAAGGTACTCGGCTGCCGACCCGCAGGTCGCGGGATCGAATCCCGGCTGCGGCGGCTGCATTTCCCATGGAGGCGGAAATGTTGTAGGCCCGTGTGCTCACATTTGGGTGCACGTTAAAGAGCCCCAGGTGGTAAAAATTCTGGAGCCCTCTATTACGGCGTCTCTCATGATCATATGGTGGTTTTGGGACGTTAAACCCCACATATCAATCAACTCCGGAGGCGGCGTAACCAAAGGCGTTGGTAACTGCTGCTTAAAACGCTGCAGCGTGTGTGTCCTTGCGTTGCGTTAATTACGAACGACAAGAACGCGAAGAATGATCGAATAAGCGCGGCGTTTAGTCATGCGCGCTGCTCGTGTAACTGTATAGGCATTACACGTTTGTGTTGCTTATTGAGACATGAAAAGTTATTCATAACCTTTGGGGCATACAGGGATATAGATGACGTAAACATCAAAATATGATATCGTAAACGGTACACGCAGATAAAGCTCACAAGGAGACTGGTAGGCATGCAGCTGCAGTGGATCATATAAGGCTAAACGGTCAGTCCACTTGTGACCACGTGAGTGGTAGAAAGTTTGCAGATATCTGCGGATGTTGGTCGAGACCTTGTGAAGGATGGCATAAAATTAGCGCAACCAAATTATGGCCATAATTTACTCGCAAAGGAAAACACGCAGAAATGGATGAGAACAGTGACAGCATGAGTGGGACATCCAACTGAATCAGTGTGGGTGCTGAACCAAGAACAAATGTACAACAAGCGTGCGCAGTCTTATCTCAACCTTATATTATCCGGCGATCAAACAATGCCTTTTCTGATACGTGCCACGTAACACGGGTCTCTCTTCTACAACCCACTCTCTTTTTTCAAGTGACATGCTTCCACAGACGCACGCGAACTCTGATACTTGCTTCTGCCTAAGATCATCATCTATTTAGAAAGTAATCGACACTTGTAGGTTTTGCATTCATTAGCTAATGCGACAAGTTATCTCTCACTAGATTTCGTTTATGCACTCTGGATTATTCATTATGGTCGTCTTGGTCCTTCAGGTGTGGCAGGAAAATTGAGTTTGTGGAGACTATTGATTTTAGTCGTTAAACATTAGGACGATAGACGCGATGTGATGGATGCGATGCCACAAAGATAGGCTGAGTTGAAGTGATAGTCGCTGTAGTTGCAAGCAAACTCGTGATGGCGAAAGCCGCTTGCACGAGCATGCCCGGACGCGATGACCTTGAGGCTGACCATGCGTTGGCTGACGCCCAATTTGCCCCTTAGCCACGCCGCATATTTTGGTGTAGACTCTTTCAGATACATGTTTTTGATAATAACCTCTCAACCCTTGAATCGGCCGCCGAAGGGTTGCATACGATTCTGACAAACGCTTAATCAAGCCTGTATGGCCGACGCTTTCCAACGCTTTCTTTTTTATCCTTTAGAACTATAGGCCCACGATACTTGTATGTTCTTTTTCATTTCGGGCGCGCCTTCCATGCATGTGGTCCGGTATTCTCGTCACGACACTTTAAGAGCAGATAATCTTTATCGATAACACTACTTGCACATGTGATATGCGGGAATAATCGATGGACAAATTATCGCCTAATGAAATAAACAAACGCGAATTCTCTTGAAACGTTGTTTTCGTTCACTCATGCGTCTCTCGTTGCATTCATGTCGGCCATAACGTATAAGCCTCATTGGCAGCGCAATGGTGAACATGAATGGTTACTGAGTCTGCCGCGGCTTAGCGCTGGTTACGGAGTTCGGCGGCTGACCCGAAGGTCGCTGGTTCGTTCCTGTCGCAGCGCTGACAGTGAGGTGGAGGCGACATGTCAGAGGCACATGTACTGTGCGAAATGCAAAGTGCAGGAACACCGGCTGGTCGGAATTTCCGGGGCACTCCACTACCGCGTATCTCGTATACTCGTATCGTGGTTGTAAAACCACGGGTGTTACATTATATTGAATCGCTACTCTTCGTAATGTTACTTTCCGTTCGTTGCTGCCACATTCTACGGGTTCTACAGGCCGTTCACAAAACAAAGACGCCCCCAAGGTAACCGGCCTTGGGCTGACCGCCGACTGTTGTCCCGCACTTCCGGTTGCCGCTTCCGGTGTATAAGCCACCACAGTCCCCATAGTACCAACTCCGCCGCGTAGGTTTCGCGTTTTTTTATTCGCCGTACAATAGCGGGACCACACGCAAGTGAACGTTACAAAAATATTTCCTTAATGGGTTCATTATTCCCTGTTCAAGCGTCATAGTTAGTTATTCCCCACGCTCTTTCTATCTACGCAGCCTGCGAAACAGCTTCTTTTGGCGCACCGTATGTTCAAGGCCGGCTTATATCATAGCCACATGAGCTCAATTCCATATTCATGGGCTGGCTTGACTAGCCGTATTTAAATCAGGGGTGTGGCCACTGCAAAATAAGTTAGTGCTTCACTGATAGATGACCAAAATATCGAGATATAAATTTCAAAGAGACGATTAGGCACCCACGTGGATATCCTCAAAGAGGTTGTCACCAGCTGACTGTTATCAGCCCCGGCGCCTTGCGTTAGACGACCATGAGAATGAATAATGACTTGTGCGCCCTGACATCAACGAAAATATATAAAATATACGCAGACCCATATGTGCGTACGAAGGGGCCATTTCCGGTAGGTGCTATCAGAAAGCCCGGGGCTTATCTAAAAAGGAAAGCTGACGCCTGCATTCAGTGCATCCACTAATTTATGTCTCCAGACCTGGCATTGCATTCCGTCCGGCTAATAGTCTGTCCACCAGATACATGATTGGGGAACGACTTATAGTATTTATGTTAATGCATAATTGCATTTAAAAGAGTGAGAGGAAGTGCGAGGGTATCGGTTTGTTCCTAACCATTGTTTGAGGCATAATTATAACTAACACTAATTAAAGATAGAAATGAAAGTCCACGAAGATGCAGTATTTTTGCGCAGGAGAGAGTATACGTAGACGTACACACGAAGAATCATGCCGTAAGTTCAGCCTATATGTCGAAATAAGAGAGAGGTCCGATGCACAGCTGCGTTGTCGTGAAGCTACGGCTGCTTCTGCTAGTCTTCTCATCAACATTTCTTCATTGACGAGTTACTAAAGAAGAGTGTTGTGAAAACACTGCAAACGCCGTGGCAAATAAGTTAAAGTGACAACAGACGTGGAATTTCTGAGAAGAACAGTTTTACATCATCACTATGCAAAAGTCAAGTACGAGTCTGATTGTGTACCGATATTTGAAGGAGATGTTGGTGTAGTTATCAAAAGAACCCGGAGACGTAGAGTGCACTTGCTTTATGCTGGTGGGCTCAGAAAATTTCGACCATCTGGTGCTTTTAGCGCGCACTGTCACGGCGCAGTACATGACCCTCTCGCAGTTCTCCCCCATCGCTTTTCCTCCTTATGTATGACGGAGAGAGGGCTGACGGTAGTTATTGCGCGAGAACAAAACGATGACACAGAGACAATAAGGACACGAGTTCTTGTCTTGTCTTCTTGTCTCTGTGTCGTCGTTTTTGTTCTCGCGCTATAACTACCGTCATGCCATACCAACTAGCCCAAGCTGGCACATTTCTAAGGAGAGAGGGCGTGTAGTTACGGCTACAAGGGAGGAGACTAACAGAATGCGCGGAATGGCGGAAGAGAACTGTTTCTTAAACATGAGTACCTACGAAGAATGGCTGAGCTCCCCGTCACTCTAGGCTCCATCTAGAGTTGTCGCTGAGTAGTAAAGAGGAACGCTGATGACTAGTGTGGCGTACTTTACATATTGCTATTAAAGAGGCTGCATTGTTTCTATGTAATTCTACTGAATTTTAAATCAGATGTCAAAACTATGAGGCAGACGAACGGATGGAACAATAATAGAAGGTGTTAAGTCAAATATTCAAATAATGAATTCGGAAAGAAAATGAAAGGTGGGAAGTCTGGGCATCGCTCACCTGTAGCTGAAGTTCCGAACGCCGATGCGAGACGAGTTGAGTTTTTCTCCTACAATTCCGGCGGGAACTTTTTTCGTTTCTTTCTTCTCCTCTTCCTCTCCGGCAAAACCTTGGCACAGATGTATGCGGCGGCACTATCTTCGCTACACCGTCGGCACTGCTAGGCAACCGGGTGAGAGGCCGTTTTATTATTTTTTTTTTCGAAATCCCTACGCGCGTGTGACTCCGCACGTTCGTAAGAGATGCAACGCAACACCGCGAATCGCGCGCTTCCCAAGTACAACTTTTGTCATTCGCCGCGGTGGTGACCGCGTTTCTTCAGCGCCTGCGCGGAGAGCGACTCCCGTAGCACATCAAGCCAGCCGACGACCCTCGTACGCGCGTACGACCAAACACAGCGCGAAACGTGCGTTCAGTATCGGGGAGTCGATCCTTCTGCGGCCTTGTGGCGGAGCGTTGAGTTCCACACACTCGCGCTGAAACGTCGTCGTTGTCTCAGGATCGCAGCATCCGGAGTGAAATCTTCCGATGACGAGAGTTCAGCGAATGGGATGCGGTCCTCGCGTAAGGTCGTCTTCGCGCGGGGCTTACTCGAAGGCTTCTGGGGGCGTCCGTCGCGAAGCGTCGACGGTCTCCGACCGCTGAGCTGGCTGGTCGGCAGACACTTCCTAACCTCGGCCGACGTTTCTGATTGACTCTTCGTTGCCAAAGCGGCGCTGGCGAGGATAAGAGGAGAATTCATGTAAGGACAAAAAATGCAACGCCCGGCGTTAGGAAAGAGTGGAAGGAGGAGGAGGAAGAGGTGAGAGAAAGGCTGCCAGCTCCTTTGACTGTCTCGATTTTCGAGGAGGCGAAAGAGAGAGAGAGAGAGAGAGAGAGAGTATCAGCATATGAAATGAACACGCGGGAAAGGGCCGCGCGGCAGCGCATGGAAAGGTAAGCTGAGAAGCGAAAGCGGGATGGCCGGGCAAGGGTTGCGTACCGTTGCGCCTGTAGCGTGCGTGCCAGATAGAATGATGAAGAAAGTCTTTAAATGAAGAGGAGGAACATTGAATGCTGTCCCCTCAGATCTTCGCGCTCGTCGGCAGTACCACTTGACTTTCCTCGTTAACCTGCGGGTGTTTTTGCGCTTACTTTCTATTTTGTTCGAGATTTCCGGGGCGGGGGTTGTCAGTTTGAGAATCGCCCGTTCTGAAAGCTACAGCTCGACGTTGTTGTTGCTATTGTGAAGCGGCGATTTTTGGTGGCACGCACTGGCTCTTGAAAGTTGGGTCAAGTTTAGCAACATCTATGTTCTGCCATCACTGGCTGTCTTGTTCTCGTTTCATTATTTTTTTTAGAGTGCGCGTATGCCATGCACTGTGGCACAGCGAGTTCTCTTCCGTGTACAGGGGAGGAAAGTTTTATCTTGTTTTGACGCATTGAGACGACTTGCGTTTCACAGAAAGGAAGTGGGAAGTGATTCGGCCCTTCGGTAACCTCTCCTAGATGTCTCTAGAAGTACCTAAGAGATTATTATTATTATTATTATTATTATTATTATTATTATTATTTTAGTCGATCCAAAAATGAATCCGTTACTATGTACTGTTCGAGAACTCTAGCGAAGTTCTGTCGTACGCATTCACGCTGTAATATAGTCTCTATATCTTTCTCGATCTCGCGTTTAGTTTTATCTCTTTTTTTCGAACCAAACCCGTGTGTTTATTCAGGTGCTTTGATTAATTTCGTCTTACTGCAGTACGCATGCATACTCGGCGAGAAAAGCGGATACGGTTGGAGCGTCCTTTTTTAAATGCGAAGCATTTCTTAGCGAACTTCGGTGACTATAAGCGTATCTGTCTATCTATCTAGCCGCCTACGACTTGTAGCTCTCCTGGCCGTTTCGGTGATGGTATCGATACCGAAATTAGTAGAGCGTAACATGATTGTATGACGAGCATAAGTGACTAGTGATGAGTGAGTGAGTATGAACTTTATTAAGGTCCTGAGAGGAAAGAAAGCGGTGCCGAAAGCCCCGCCATCAATCCGGCGGCTGACTAGTGATAAAATCAAAAGCATGGCATGTATGTCATGGATGTCATGATTTACATTTCATGGTCTTGCGGCTCTTGCGGTCGTTTTGTTCACATGACATAATGCAAAACGGATATCGTATGACATACATGGTGAACATAAGTGACAGACACTAACGTGGAAATCATGGCATGCATGTCATGTAACAACATGACTTCATGCCATGCTCATGGTGTGCTCGTGGTAGTTTCGCTAGCTTCACATATACCGAATTCGGTATTACGTGATGCGAATGGACGACGAAGGTCCATTCGCATCACGTAATACCGGCACATCCAAACATGATAATCATGACAGGGAAGTCATGTACGGCATAATTTACGTCCGCCTCGTAGCGTTGTGTGCATTTTAAATTGACATACCAACTTTCCTCATTCGGGCTTCGGATACTATCATCGATTCACAGTGTACGGGAGATCTCGCCTTTTTTTTTAAACGTAGGCACGTTTTTGTCCTTGAAAACGCCATCGACCATGCTTCGAGTGATAAGCTGTTCGGCTCCTTAACTTGCGATGAAAGATTGCATGCATCTGCAAATGACATTGACTCTGGTCGGTTAGGTTAACAGAGTGGTGCTTTTCGATGGTCCTTTTTTTTTTATCACTGTGATTAGTACGTATGTAGAGAAATCATGTCAGTTGGTAACCTATTCTTGTTTATTTATTTCGAAGTCAGCTGTAGTGAGCAGGAGAAAAAAAACGCTAATGCTTAATAGATATAAATGATGATTGATTGATTTGTGGGGTTTAACGTCCCAAAACCACCATATGATTATGAGAGACGCCGTAGTGGAGGGCTTCGGAAATTTCGACCACCTGGGGTTCTTTAACGTGCGCCCAAATCTGAGCACACGGGCCTACAACATTTCCGCCTCCATCGGAAATGCAGCCGCCGCAGCCGGGAATCGAACCCGCGACCTGCGGGTCAGCAGCCGAGTACCTTAGCCACTAGACCACCGCGGCGGGGCGTAATAGATATAAAGTTATACACTTTACATACAGGCGTCTAACGCTCTCTTCTACGTCGAACATGGCCACTTTTTCCATATCCTTAAGCACGTTATATTTACACTCCGCACAGGTTCCGGTGTTTGTTGTTTAGATTACTATCCATGACCACGAGGTATACGAACAGAGCTGAGCTTATACGCCAATATGTCTTGATCTCTCTTGACGCTTTCGCATTTAAAGAGCTCCTTTCGCAGAAATCTCGGTGGCAGTTACTGGGAGCGCGGAATCATCATCTCGTCTGTGAGAGAAAAATAAAATTGAGAAAGATGGCAGTCAAATAAGGCTTATAGATTCGCGTGAGAATCGAACCCAGGTCGTATGCGTGCCAAGCAGGTGTTCTCTCACAGAGCCATGGTTGCTTGAATCTCTTTCGGAAATACGTATATGAATGTCATACAGTGAAAGGAGTCTCTTTACCGCATGCAACATTGCGTGACAGAAGCGTAGCGTATAGAATCACACCAGGCGTCAAAACGTGTAAATGTAATGACGATAGTTATAGCGCGAGAACAAAACGACGACACAGAGACAAGAAGGACACGAAAGTGTCCTTCTTGAAGGACACGAAAGGACACGAAAGAAGGTCTCTGTGTCGTCGTTTTGTTCTCGCGCTATAACTATGGTCATGCCATACCAACTAGCCCAAGCTGCCACACTTCTAAGTTACATGTAAATGTAAATTACAAAGCGCTCTTACGTGTTTGACCCTAATGAGCTGCAAAAGCATCGACAATGTTAACAGCTGCAATAGGTTCGCGTATTGCCTTACGGAAGCGTAGTGGGCCTTTTCGCGGATTCGCAAAAGAAGGAATCATGGCGTAGTGGGCGCTTAACGACTTAACTTGTTCTGTTCTCGCGCTATAACTGTCGTCATGTCATACCAACTAGCCCACACTGCCACACTTCTAAGTTGCAGTAGGCATTCTGAAATAGCTTGGAACGGCCAGTGTTACGCGCAGTCGTTTGTTTCTTTACGGCATGGCTGAGGCATGCACCGAGAACCGAAGCTAGGCAAACGATTTAGAAGGCGATTAGCGAGAAGCCAGATTACGCCATCGCGTGCCGTTGTTGTAGGCGAAGGCAAGGTAAAAAATAGAAAAAAAAATTTAGCAAAGTTTACCTGCAGCGAGAGTGGCGCAAAAACGTAAAACAGTTGTTCACTTACTGAGTAGGTCATGTTTTAAAATAAACTGCCTAGCTACTTGTCATTGCAGTGTCGGTTCGTGATACCTGCCGAAGATTTGCGGACTTTATGCAGCAGTCATTCTCCAAAATACTGCACGTGTATAACTTGCAGGAGACCGTGGGTCTCTTGAGATGCTGTCCTTTCCTAATTCCTTCATGTCTGTCCTGCTTCTTTTCCTAGAGTTTTTGATTTTTTATTATTTTTTAACGTTTCTTTCCCCCTCTGTTTTTTTTTTCATGTTTTTCTTCTATCCCTTTGCCTCCTGTCTCGCGAAGCTATATGAAACACTAAAAATGTGTAAATACCATTATGCCTTGGAAACGACGAGGCTCCCGTTGAAACATCGGCTGAATAAACAGTTGTCATGTGAAAGCGCATCTACTTTTATACTTAGAACCTTGCAGCAACCGAAGAACCGAAGTTGGGGCGTTTGAGCTCTGCTAACGTGAAACCTGGGAAGGTGCGGCGCGGGTGATATGCGCTGGTGTTTTCATAAACAGCGAAGTCTTGTGTGTTTAGAAAAAGTGGTGAACTATTTAGAGCTCTTGGCACTCTATTATGGGAGAGCTTAAAGCCGTCCCGTGGGTTCACTGCTTTATTTCGCACCGTCATTTTGCTGACATGCCATAGAGCAACATATTACTATGTTACTCTATGGACATGCTTCGAAACGTGGGATTTCAAATAGATGGCTATTACATTAGATGAAGGCGTGTGTCTCTGGTTTTAGATAACAACCTTGAGCGTCTTAGTAAACTTCTTCGGGTATTCTGACAGTGCTGCTAAGCCAAACATAACGCTTTAGTCACTATTGACGAACATTTAACTGATGATAGGCATAGCATGGACTGGCGGCGAGCACTGGTACTTACCGAGTACCTGTTTATCATAGACCATGACGACGACATTACACGCCGTCAATTCGAGACCCCGAGATGCTTCGCTCTCTATAATACGATAATAGGCACCACTACGGGGTGTATCACAGTATTCTCGAGCAGTTCTCGCTCTTACCACCTATTAGTGAATGAAGACTTCATTGTTTGTGATCGTCAACGCATGCAGCGTGAAGCAGTGGTATATAAACAGACTAAAAAGAAAAGCTTTGCAGAGCAGCAACAGACTTTTGTGTTAACTTTGCTTGGAAAGTAAAGTAAGGAAAGAAGGAAGAGGAAAACGAAGGCAAGGCAGTATAACCAGGTTCGTCTGATTTGCTACCCTACACTGGGGAAGGAGAATGAGGGATCAAAAGCTAGAGAGACAGAAAAGAGGGAACGCGCACACGCACACACAGAATATACTGCTGCGTTCCATGATAACGCAGGATCTCGGGCGCATCACGTTGCACTTAGGTAGACGAGTAAGGGTGCCTACTGTTGAAGACTTGCAAAAACTGGACACAGAGCATCCAGCACCTGTTGTACGGGCTTGGCAGTAATACAAGCCTACTAATACAAGAAGCCTATTTACCTAGCAAATGACTCGTATTTATGTTTGAAAACTTGCGTGTGCCAACATAAAACTTCAGTGACTCAGAGTATTAGCACAGCCATTGTGGTCACATCCGCTGCACGCAATATGCGGCAGAGTAGATTGGAGCCGTATGTCATGCGACCTTGATTTCGTCTCTGCTACCGGAAAACAAGTAACCATTTCGCCTTTTTCGTGCAGGTAATTTAACTAAACCAAGAACTGATATCATTATCTATAGCTCTCCCACGCGTTGGCCTTTTTTTAAGCAGGAAAATTAACAATGAGAAAAAGAGAACGAGATACATAATGCGAGTTGTCGAAGGCACCTCGTGACTTGCGATCGAGTCCTCGCGCGAAAGTTATTCATTTCGACGTGTTCGGACACGCAATTTCATTGGCAGCAAACCAATTTCAAAAGCAAGACGTTCTTTTCAGGCTGCGACACGCGCGCCCGTACACTTCAAACAGAGGACGGGGCTTGTGACATCCGATGCCAGACACCGGATGAGCCGTTCTCTGGTAGGCCTACCTGCCTTTTTTTTCGCACAGTCGTCGCTGCGTCATATGAGCCGAGTGGTCACATTCTTCTGGACACAGTATCCGCAGTACGAGAGGCCTGACGAACGCTCGCGTGCCTGCGGATTCCAGCGCCCTGAGAGTGGCATTTGGGGGTTGAATCACCACTTGTTCAGTTTCGAAGGTTCTGTCTGTTTCTGATCACGTGTTTGGCCAGAAGTCAGCGGTGGTGGTCGTGTTCTAGTCAGTCGCGGGGGCACAAGAAAGCCCAAACT
Source organism: Rhipicephalus microplus (assembly GCF_043290135.1). Taxonomy (NCBI): domain Eukaryota; kingdom Metazoa; phylum Arthropoda; class Arachnida; order Ixodida; family Ixodidae; genus Rhipicephalus; species Rhipicephalus microplus. Next base: position 19,173,606 of record NC_134704.1, on the reverse strand, counting down.
TTTGTAATATTCGGCCCTAGTAATGTAGAGAGAGAGAGAGAGAGAGAGAGAGAGAGAGAGAGGTGGACAGGCATTGTTATTCCCTACACCCCAGATGTTTATCAAGACTCCGATATCAACACCCCCGTGAAGCGTCATTATGTGCACTACTGATCGCTGACAAGTGCGATCCGCCAGATGTATAGCAAGACCCTAATATCAACACCGTCAGGAAGCGTCACTGATATGTACTACTTATCTATGATAAGTGCAACCCCCAGATGTATAGCACGACCCTAATATCAATGCTCTGAGGAAATGTTACTGATCCGTAATAATGATTATTAATAAGTGTTATATACTAAGTACCTCTCGGCCTTTCATTATTCTATAAAAGACATAGCAGTGGCTCAGCTCGGCTTTGCAGGGATATATGTATACTGACGGATGAACAGGGTGGCCACGCCGCGGTGGTTTAGTGGCTAACGTACTAGGCTGCTTGCCCGCAGGTCGCTGATTTTGATATGTGGGGTTTAACTTCCCACAAGCACCACATGATTATGAGAGGTGCCGTAGTGGAGGGCTCCGAAAATTTCGACCACTTGGGGTTCTTTAACGTGCACCCAAATCTGAGCACACGGGCCTACAACATTTTCGCCTCCATCGGAAATGCAGCCGCCGCAGCTGGGATTCGATTCCGCGACATGCGGGTCAGCAGCCGAGTACCTTAGCCACTAGACCACCTCGGCGGGGCGACCCGCAGGTCGTCGAATCAAATCTCGGCTGCGGCGGCTGCATTTTCGATGACGGCAAAAAAGCTGTAGGCCCATTTACTTAGATTTGGTCGCACGTTAAAGAAACCCAGGTGGTCAAAATTTCCGGAGTCCTCCACCACGGCGTCTCTCGTAGTCTCTCATAATCATATGGTGGTTTTGGGACGTTAAACCTCACATATCAATAGATCAGTTAGAGCGAGTGAGCGAGCTCACGCGAGTCAAGCACCAGTCCACTAATGACACGTCACTTCAGGATGTTCCAGGCGTTCCCCGGTGCGCGAGCTGTGCACTCTGTGACGTCACTGCTCTTCGGGAATGCGCAGCATGACTCCCGGTAAGCCACGCGAAACTGCTCAACCTCAGCCAGTATAGTTACCGCTACAAAATGTTTAGGAAAAGTTCTGTTGGTGGATGACCCGCACATGTATAGGCGACGGTGATAAGAATGGCGCCGTCTATGTCTGCGGCCTTCATCTTCACAAAAAACTGCCTGCCACAAGGGCATGTCGCCGCTTCATCCAAGGCCCCTCGAGCAGCTTCTTTCGTGTCATTCACTGAAACGGGGCGCGGCGCAATGCATGCGAGTGCGGGGCAGCTAGGCGAGAGTCACGCTCAAATGCAAGCACTAGCTATCGCACGCCTGAACACTGGCCGAGAAACTGTCGCGAGCATTTGGAACCTCCCCATCGCGTGAGCTGTGAACCAGTGAAGCGATGGCGAGACGGCGGCGAGGGTTGACATCTGTACACGACTACCTTGGCATTGAAATGTGGCCCGGTATAAGCGCGCGTTCGATCACGTTTGCATCCGTCTTGAGCCTGGCACGCTACCGCGCTGTTTTCCTTGCCTGTTTCACACCGGGAAACGGGTTTAGAAGGTCATTCGCTGTCACGAAGCTTCTATGCTCACGCGTAGCCACTTGCTCGCTTTTGTTGCGTCGAACGAGTGGACGTGTAGCTGCCGTAAAAATAACAAGAAAAACGTTGCTTTATGCTCAAGTGGAACTTGTGTAGTCCGCGTTGCTCTACTCGCTGCCAAGTATATGTATGCAAGAGTCCATCGAGCAACCAGCTGCAGGCGTCCCGATAATTACGTTGGTGTCTATTTCATCATGAGACAAGCACGTTATGCGGGCACTTCGCAAAAAAAAAAATACTGATCACAGCAGGGGATAACGGAGGTGTTAGAAAACATAGCATTTCTCTGTAGCTGTGCACCTGGAACGATGACACTGGAGATATGTATGTAACACGGTCAAGCAAAAGGTCACGGGTTCGATTGTCTGTCGTTGTAGGAACATTTCAGAAGAGGAGTAAGCGAAATGTTATTTGTTATATTTTGTTTCAGAAACGACCCCTGTGTGCGCCTTTTAAAGCACTCCAGGTTGTTGACAGTTGTCCAGAACGCTTCTTTGGGACGCGGAATCGATCGCTTCCTCCCTCCCTTTCTCATCCACTCACTCACTCACTCACTCGCATTAAGCGCAGCATTAAGCGTTGTACTTCATTTGCTTTGTTCAAAAAGTCTGTGAAAAATCATTTTCTCGAATAACCATACTTGTGATCGTTTATCTGTTTGACTTGTTTGTTCTCCGGTTCTTGTTGGTTCATGTTGCTTGTTTTGGCTTGATTTGTGATGCAAAAATGTATTTTGATGTCCGTATATTATAAGAATTTTCTGTTGCTCTGTATAAAGTTTACCGTCATTTTGTATCGACGAACCGAGGGTCCCACTAAAGTCTCTGGCTCTGGGACCCTCGTCTGTATATCCTAGATTTTGTAAGTTGTTCTTGGAAATAATAAAACTTGAAACTTGAAACTCGCTGAGATGTTACTCAACTCACTCAATGCAGAGATCAAAAATCTTGATGGGAGCCGAGAGATGGGAGCGAAGTATTGGGATAATCATAAGATGAACAGGTGAAGTGCCTCAGACTGACTAGCCGACATTTCGTTAGGAGGACCTTTCTTTCTCAAAGGCGCCGTGTCATCCTTGGCGTGTTAGTCCTAACGGGGTTAGTGGTGACGTAGTCTCATGGTGGTGGCGCGTGACCCTGTTGATGATTGCCGTCTGAAAATCAAAATACTATAAAACAGAAGAGTGCAGTGATTCATGTACAACTGCGAACTAGCCCGCTGCAAGCATGTTCACAGGCGAATAGAAAAGCGAATACCATAAAAACCGCATTACCAAGCTACGTCAGCACAAATGCACGCCGTGGCGTTTAATTAAAGAAAAGAAAAAAACGACGAAAGAACCCAACGCGACGCTTAATTGTTTCGCCTCCAAACAAACAAGCGCGCCGCGTTTGGGCGGCCACTAAAATCAGCGGGCAATGGATGCTTTACAGAAGCAACACTGCGCATCGCTGCGGCGGCGGGCACCCCGTGCCGCTCGTTCGCAGTAAAATGACAAAAAAATATGCTTGTGGAACTTTGTTCTTATAGTTAATTTGCAATGCACGATCTTTTCTTGCTGCAACACGTGCTTTACGGGAACAACTTCATTATTAACCTCGTTACCAGGCGAGCAACGTGTTTCTGCATTGAAGCTCGTTCTTGACTTGACCGAGCAAGACGAGCATCTATGTAACGCGAAGACCGACTTGGGCATTTTCAAGTCCGCTGCTTGCTTCGCGTCGACTGACTCTAGTCAAGTCGCTGGTACGAGTCAAGTAACATCTCTGCATTTGGGGGTTAGGCGCTGGTTAAGAAACCTCAGGTGGTAGAGAGTTTCCGGGGCGCTCCATTACGACGTCTCTCATAATCATATCATGGTTTTTAGACGTTAAACCCCGACAGTTATTATCTTATTTGTTACTTTGTCAATGCGAGCCCTTCCATCGTGCGTATGCGTGCGTGCCAGTATGTGTGCTCATGTTGTAAGTGATGTGGGGTTCCTCAATTTTACGAAAGAAGCTTGCTACAAGGTTAAAAAAATAGAGGGCATCACTGCTAGAGCGCTGTATTCTTGCGGGGCTGTTCGTAAATCCGTCTCTTCCTATACGACTCTTCTTATAAGACGTTTCGAAAGAAGCGTAGGGTAGGGTAGTCAACTCGTTTCTTGCATCAAACCTGGCTTCTTCTGTGTGGGTGTGATGTACTGCTTATTCAGTCCCTGTCACGGGGCGTATAGACCATTCACAGACAAACATATCGGCTTGATTGCTTCACAAAGCACGTTCTACGCTGACGCGCAGTTTCACTTGCTGCTTGGAATTCGGTCACATGCATGATATCACCAGTGTACGTCAGGACTGTGACGCAAGAATGAAGTGAGAAAGAGACGTAAAGAAAAAAAGCGACATGTATGGCCGCCGGCCCACTTTAAGTTTATGGCTGGCGATATGCTTCAACGTGTGTGAAGCTCGAAAACACGTGCTTGCTGGCGCGGCAACAACGTGCACATTGTGCGCGTTAATTCTTCCCCTTGGCAGGAAATCTGCGCAATCTAATTTGTTTGCAGATAGATAAGAATCGTTCTTTGACACTCGGAGTTGCGAACCAGTCGCCACAAGTCTGGTTAGCGTATCTAATGACGGGAAGCAATATGCAGCCTGGTTTATGAAGGCTGCCCAAATGCGGAGGTAATTTCACCGCTTGGATTGTCATCTCGTTTCGAGCTACTGGCTATAGTGCGTTGCACCATCTTCAAATCTTAGCCTTGTCACGTTGTATGTGAATGCTTGTAGGCAGAATGTGTATACAAGCATTTCACACTGTTCGTCAGAAGGAAACCGATTTCGCTTTGTTTCGCATGTTGTTACTTGTCTGTTTAATGATTAAGAGTTGTACATCAGCTACATCATTTGCTGTGTCTTTATACACCGTTGTTTCTGCGTGTTTGCACAAGTTGCCCGGATGAAAAGTATTCTGTAGTCTCCATTATTAAAAGCTGTCAAAAATTACGACATTTGTGCAGTGAATTTACTGCTATGACTTTGCGAAGTCTCGGGGATCTTTAAGCCCAAAGTGACGAAAATTCACAAGCAGCTCTGTTCAATTTCTGTCTTTGTAGTGAACACCTCAGGAAATCGATGCCTAACTTAGCAGTGAGAAGAACAGATTGAACGGTTCCACAACACATCAGCTCTCATTTGGTATGCTTCGATCACTTTTGTGACTTAATTCCTTTGATTGCTTACCAGTGTTAACGTAATGTTTCGTGAACAGGTTCACGTTACGCTGTGGTTATGAGCTAAAGGTTCTTATTTACAGGCAGACATAAGAAGCCTATCTCCTAGAGTAGATGCGCCCACGGACAGGCGTGAAACTAAAGCGGATGTAATGCCTCGCATACATTTATAATGCATGAATGTGAAGGTAACACTCAGTTGCTCAAGAAAGCGCGAGTCGCTCGAAGATAAGCTAAATAGAAGCGAGTGCTCTTTCACCGACGTGTTCCTGCTGGCAGCGACTATATAGCTAATCGTGTATAATCCATATTACCTACCCGGCTCTGGCTCCTTGCGACTGACCTTGTCCGTGTTCGTTCCCGCCGGCATTTCGAAGAACATTTGTCAGATGGTGGTGTCTGCCGGGACTTGGCGTTTAAAAGCAGCTGATACCACGTTTCAGGCTGCGGTGTACGTACTACAGGGTGCGGTGCGACGGGAAGGACGTTAAGAACTTTGGTAAAAGCGGTCGCGGCTGGATCGATATTCATGACTCGCGCTGGTGTTATCGAGAGCGCGGTAGCTTTACTCTGACACGGAAATTCTCCGCCGTCGAAGTGTAAGACGCGGGGGAGAACGCTCAGTATTGAGAAAGAAAGAAGGAAAGAGAGAAAAAAAGAGAAAGAAATAGAGAAGGAAAGGGAGAAAGAAAGAAAGAAATAGAGGGGAAAATGGAAGGAAGAAAGAAAGAAGAAAAGAAAGAAATGTTTTTGTAGTTGGTCATTTTAAGTTCTCAGTTGCTCGCAGTGCATGCCAACCCCGTGCACTTCAATTTAGGGGTACGTCAAAGAAAGGGGTTGCAATTACCGTAGCCTTTGACTACGGCATGCCTCATAACCATAACACATACTCTCTTTCTCTCTGCAGGTATTACCCTGACGGTTGGTAATATCACCACCATCATCATCACCATCATCATCATCATCATCATATTATTATTATTATTATTATTATTATTATTACTATTACTATTATTATTATTATTATTATTATTATTATTATTATTATTATTATTATTATTATTATTATTATTATTATTATTATTATTATTATAAAGAAATGAAATGAAGTGCAGAGCTTAGATGTATTCTCAAGAACGCGCGACATACGCACGTGATAATAACGACCTGCGCAATCGGCGATAGTTGCAAGCGTGCGCAGCGTCAAACACGACCAAATGCGAGGGACCGTAAGCGCACTGTCGTCAATGACGCGAGTTGCTAATCACTTGGCGGTGCCGCTGGTATCAACGTCCACGCGTTCGCTAATTCCTGTTAACATATCTTAATGCAGTGCATGTGTAAGAAGAAAAAAAAAACGGAAGAAAAAACATTAGTTTTTGGTAAGCGAGGCCTTTTGAAGACAGTGTGGCGGGCTGGTCGATGAAAGGGTCGCGCGAGAAAATCTACAGCCTACGTAATGGCATGCATATCTCACTTTCTTTTTTCATGTTTTTTTACCAATGTCGGACACTATATCGATACCGCGCTGCGCGTAACACGCTCGTTGAAGGCTGACCATGAAGCAAGGCTGCAGTCCGGTCGTAGCGAGCGCAAGCGGCGCGTTTGCCCTTGACGAGGCATGCTCGCTTTGACAAATCAATGAACTCGGCCAGTGGCTAAGCGAATCTACCGAAGCTGTGAAGTTGGCGCAGCGCGCCTTGCATGCTAATCTACAGCTGTACGGTCGTGCAGTGGACGACTGCCAGCAGTGTCGTCAATAGTTCCTGAATCATTGCAGTGTCATTGTCACGTAATATATATACTTAACTGAAATAAAGGCGAGGCCGTTATTTTACAAGCTTAGCAAGTTCGCTTTGTTACTAAAGTGGTAGTGTGAACTGGCAAGAACCTGACGTATACGATGGCGATGAGAAGGAGAAAGAAAATGACATCAATGATGTTAACTGGGAAGAAAGGTTTGTGGACGTAAGAGCAACGCATCCATTGGAGACGTAATAGGCAGAACAGAGATGCAAGCAAGCTCAGCACATAGGCTATAACAGGCGCAAATATGTCCGTTAGCTCTGATAGTTTATCCATATTTGGAAACGCAAGTACGAATGAATCGAAGCAGGACGGCTTTTATTAAGTAGTCTTGGACAGTACTATATAGTGGAAGCTCATATAGTATATACACACTTGGAAATCATAGCGTCAGCCTGAGGTTGCAGGTTCGATTCCTGCAGCTACAATATGCCCGCGTTACGAGGAGTTCAAAATGGGAAATGAGTCGGGCCTTCACCTCAGGTAGCCTAAGCTAATTCACTGTCCTAAGTTTAAACGTGTCCCATAGGCGTGGGGGTCTTCTTTAATTGAGGTACTTACATTTACTGCAACGTAAGTGACAATAATGCCGCAGATTTTGACATGCTTGCTTTCTAGAAGCAAGTACGGAATAATTGTCCGAGGGGCTCGTTTTTTGTCCTGTGCACGACTAATGGAACCGAAAGACGATTAAGCCAAGAAAATATTGCATGTAATACATTATTTGTCGTTTTTTAAGTGTGGTGTTATTATTCTCGGTTTAAATTAAAGGAGCCAAATTGGACAGAAAAAGGAACAGCCTTTCCATCGGTACACGGCATTCGAGCCCACGGCCTTCAAATTACGTCCGATGCTTTACCCTTTTAGCTACGATGGAGGGTGCTCCTTTCTCAACTTTTTTGTAGGATATTCATATGCGTTTAATAGCAGTGCCGTGAAATCAGAAAATTCACAATAGTGGACCATACATAAAAAAATGGCGGCCATTTTGTTTCTATAAAGGTCCTTAGTCTTCATTGATGTAAAAGTAAAATTATGATTTCAAATAAAATTTAAAAAAGTGAGCATAAATGTCGGTGCCGGGTTTCGAAAAAGAAAACATTGAACAGCCATTAAACGTATGTTTCATGCATAGGCGTGTGTCTTAAGGGGGGGGGGGGAGGTGAAAGGTGCATCGCAGTGCCGCCTCCTCTTCCTTCATAAAAAGCTGATTTATGGGCAGACTGCGCCACCCACTCTTAGGTGACTAGGAAAAGCGACCGCCTTCCTGCCACCCCCCCTCCCCATGCGCATGCTCATGGCTTCATGGTGAAGTTAGCTTTTTATTGTAACTTGTAAGTAGGCTCCAGCATATTTGATTGTTAGAAACAGACTTCCATGATTTACGCCTCGAAACTTCTTCACATAGCATTGTTACGTTCGCCAGTGCTATTGTTTTTTTTTTGCTTTGTTGTTTTTAGGTATTGTCATAGTCGAGCAATCGCACTGTACTTCATTGTAAATGGCTTCCAACAAATCGTCGACTTAAATATTGGCAAACGATGAGAGATTATTTATTTATCTTGAATTATATCAAGCACAATGAGCATTCGCTGCACGTCAGAAGTAGTCCATAGCATTTCAAAAAGCTCGTTCACGTTTTTTTCTTTTTTTTTTGAGAGGACAAGCAGCTTTCATTATGCGCTTGGTTAATGCTTATTTCAGAGTTGCTTTTTTATGTATGGAGAATGCTATCTTTAACTGTCAAAGCATTCAGATATGATAAATCTCAGGGTGGGAGGAGACAGTTGCAAGGGGTTCTCCCTACCTCCAGCGTGAACACAAGAGGGGGGGGGGGGGTATAGGCCCTTGTGTCCCCTGCCATTTACTCAACCGCTTAATACCTCGGAGTGCTACAGCCAGCGCCGTTGGTAGCCCGGGCCACTCGCTCGCTGGATTCCGTGCCGACCGGTTGTGCCCTCGTGATCTCCGACGACAGCGTAGCTCTGGCCGACTGGATTAGCCCTATGCCATCTCCTGTCGCCGACAAGAGCTCTCACCAGTGGCGCCCCGTCCTCCGACTTCTGCAACCGTGTCCTTCTTTCCTGTCTTCTTCTTACTTCCGTCGCTCCCTGTCCCACCACCTCGCCCTCTCTTTCCACTCTCTCTATCTCTCTACCTTTTATCCCTATCCTTTCATTCCCTCTTTACCCCCATCCTTCGATAGCTACTGTTGAGGTGTCCTCCCCCTGAGAGACAGTTACGAGGCTCACTTTTCTCTTCTTTTCATTTAAAACCACATTTAAAACCCGGGCGGCGAGTGTGGAACGCTTTCTTTTGCTAGATGGCGACACGAAACATGATCTTACCATGGAGTGGCGGCTGACCATATGTTTAATTAGTTCTACTTTCTAGCTAGTATGACCTTACATTGTGTGCACTAGAGTATGTGATTTGGGCTTCAATTATTTGTAAATAATACGAGGGTTTGAGGGACATGTCTATGTGGGCCCATCTCTCGTCGGGGACAGCAGTGGCATACCGTAAGTGAATGGGAAACAAGTGAAAAAAGTTATATCTGACGAAAAAAAAATGGCAGCATATCCACGGAGTGAATGATAGAGAGTGGGGCGAAGCATTCGTCCGTCCATTAGTTCTTGCTTCTGTCCGTCCATGCGTCTGTTTGCGTGCCCGTTTATGCGTCCATCCGCCCATCCGTGCGTGCGTCTGTTCGTGCGTCCACACGTCCATCCGTGCGTCCGTCCCTACGTTCTTCCATGCATCCGCCCCTGCGTCCATCCATCCGTGCAGCCATCCATGCATCCGTCCATGCATCTGTCTGTGTGTCCGTTCGTCCATCTATTCAACACTCCAAGTACCACCATCTGGCATTTTTTCATCATATATTCCCCATATAGAAGCACCATCATCCAGCGGACATTCCAAGGACTAAACGAGACGTGGCACACGCACACTTTCTTACGGCTGGCGCTTCGTGTCTACTTCCCACCTTTAGCCACCTCGAGTTCATGGTATATACTAGTTAACTGTATTGATGGCACTGCGGCCCAACGCTCGCTAAACCTTTCTAAAGCTAAGCAGGTTGCACCCAGCGAGTATAACGTAGCAACCCTTTCTTATCAGATAGTGCTCAATGTACATGCCGATGGCTGCTAATGGGGATCGCAGCGTGCGTTTTAATTAAAAACCGTATGCTCCTGTCTCTCCTTCCCCATTAACAGCCATTGGCATGTACATTGAGCACTATTTTTTATTGTTCAACAACGCACAGAAGAAATATATCACCGGCACCACCTTGGAGGTCAAAATGTTATACTCGCTACACACTACAACGGCTACGAGGGACGAACGGGTGCCGCTATAAGGAGCTTCGCCCCTAAAAAAAAAGCTAGTCATCAAAATGAATCCCGGTTCTATGCAGCAGAGCTTTATCTGTTAAAATTAGAAAGTGGAGCATTACAAATCACGTGACTTTCCAGGGTGTTTAATATGTTACAATGGAGTGCTATATGTTTCTAATTGGCGGTGTTCAGTTGTCTTGGGAAACCACGTGCTCTGTACTGCGACGTCGACACTGCAATTTCGCCAAAAATGTTCGAGCAGGTCTGTGCTGTTAGAACCCGTAGTCGTTTTTGATAAAATGGCAGGAAATCTCGGCAGATCCCACGTATACGTTTCGATGTTATGTGAAGCATGTGCGCATACAAGATATGCATTTAAACACCGATGGGCATTTAAACACAGAAAAAAATTACAGCACAGTCAGCTGACTGTGCTGTAATTTTTTTATTGAGCGAATCGTTACGAAGTTGCGCTAAAGATATGTACGTACAAATGCACGCACAGAAATACGTTTAACAGCTGCACATGTTTTACATCACCAGTTGTTTACAGTTGTGTAACGATGCCAACGGCAACATGAATATAAGCAATGCCAGAAGCAGTAAGCTGATACAAAGCGCTGCTGCTCGCGAGTATCACAGCCCTGGACACAGCTACATAAATCAACCTAAGCACATGATGTTAACCCGACGCAGCGACTATATCGTAGGAGCACATATGTTATGTGTATAGAATTATAAAGCCACAATTAGCGTTTCACGAACATTAGGGCCTATTTGAAAAGTAGTTTCGAGACCTGGCTTGGCTCTGTGGTAGAATACTTCATTGCCACACATAATGCTAGGGCTAAATTTCTGCTGTGACAATGACATTGATTCTTGGCATTCGTCTGGTCAACGCTGCCGATGTCCGCTTTTTTCTTAATGATCATGCGCTAAAATTACCCATGCGTGTTTCCGCCGTTCTTGGGTAGATATAAACTGTGGCACATGCCCGCATTCTATCGGCACATACCCGCTCCCGTATACGCGCCACTGTTTTTTGGAAAGTGTTTGACGACGCACGCGCTAGGATTGTGACATTATTCATGACACGACCAGCGAGTAGTATTCACCTAACCATTTTACCCTCCCATACTAATTTTGGTTTACACCAACTAAAGGGGCTGATCATCTGAGCACCAAGACGTCAGTGGCTATTTAGAGATAGATAGATAGATAGATAGATAGATAGATAGATAGATAGATAGATAGATAGATAGATAGATAGATAGATAGATCGATAGACATACAGACAGACAGACAGACAGACAGACAGACAGACAGACAGACAGACAGACAGACAGACAGACAGACAGACAGACAGACAGACAGACAGATAGATAGATAGATAGATAGATAGATAGATAGATAGATAGATAGATAGATAGATAGATAGATAGATAGATAGATAGATAGATAGATAGATAGATAGATAGATAGATAGATAGATAGATAGACAGACAGACAGACAGACAGACAGACAGACAGACAGACAGACAGACAGACAGACAGATAGATAGATAGATAGATAGATAGATAGATAGAAAGATAGATAGATAGATAGATAGATAGATATGCTTCGCACTTTATAAAGGTAGCCAGCTGCCAGAAAAGGCAGAAAAGAAGAAGTAACAAAAAAATGTTCGAATATAATGGATTCTGGCTGAGTTTCTCCGTATACCCTTCATTGCTTTCGCATCTACAGGTAACATTTTCAAGATATTAATTTTTTTATCGTATTGATTATTCAATTAAGGCAGGACTTGAGCAGCCGAGATATAGCGCCACGTAGAGATGTCCGCAAATGCTGGGAATGTGGCGTCATGTGCTGTTTACGCAACTATTCGCGCTTCTCGTTTAAAAAAAAATTAAAGGACGACTTCATCGCATGGCTCGACACACTTAAGAGCGCACTAGATGACTTGATAACATAACGCTATGAGCACCCCAATGATTTTCATGCACGGACAAGGAAGTCGCTCAACAGGCGATGACAATTATTGAGCGATTTTGCCGCATAGACAGCTCCTAATGTCAACCTGAAAGTGGCACGCTGCCAAGTGACATCCCGCTGCTGATTCTTTCCTCAAGAGGAAAACGTGAGTGTAGCCTTCGTGACAGTGGGGCCTGGAACGTATTCGCGTTCAAAGATCGTGCCGTCATAGAGGGCTCGGACAAAGGAGCCTAATGAGGACATATGCCTGCACAATACGACATAGTTGACACGGTACACGAGGTGGCAGTCCTTCGAACTGAGAAAAGGAAGATTGGCACGTTTCAGACGCGCCAAATTGTAATTATGTACGAGTAAGTGCCGTGGAGCGGCTAAGTTGACGGGGCCTCCGGCCCCGTTAAGCTTCTGCACTTTTCGGATCGTAATAAAGTTCTCACTCACTCGCTCATCGATGCAGTGTGAACTTCAAGAATCGCGAACAAATATAGTTATCGGGCTGAATGATCTTACAGTGAAAGCTGTTATGAGAGCACAACTCGGGTCGTTCGCATTTGTCCGCCGCCGCCACCGCCGGTGTCCCTAAGCACATCGCGCCAAATGAGAAAAAAAAAAAAACAAATGACGCAGTTGGGTTCGCACCCGGGTCCGCTGGGTGCCAGCCCAGTATTCTACCACTGAGTTACGCCTGTGCTTGTAATTTGTAAAACTTGCCTTAGGCAGGCTTGACTTAGCACAACACAGTGGGGCTCGAAACCGGGTCCACGAAACAGCTTTGATAATAAATAATCTGCATTAAAATGCAAAGCATTTTATCAGCAAACTTCGGCGACTTCCAGCGTATCTATCTATCTATCTATCTATCTATCTATCTATCTATCTATCTATCTATCTATCTATCCATCTATCCATCTATCCATCTATCCATCTATCCATCTATCCATCTATCCATCTATTCATCCATCCATCTATCCATCCATCTATCCATCTATCTATCTATCCATCCATCCATCCATCCATCCATCCATCCATCCATCCATCCATCCATCCATCCATCCATCCATCCATCCATCCATCCATCCATCCATCCATCCATCCATCCATCCATCCATCCATCCATCCATCCATCCATCTATCTATCTATCTATCTATCTATCTATCTATCTATCTATCTATCTATCTATCTATCTATCTATCTATCTATCTATCTATCTATCTATCTATCTATCTATCTATCTATCTATCTATCTATCTATCTATCTATCTATCTATCTATCTATCTATCTATCTATCTATCTATCTTGATAATGGTGTCAATACCAAAATTGGTATGGCATAACATGACCGTATAAAGAGCATAATTTACTAGTCGTAACATTAAAATCGTGGCATGTATGTTATGAATGTCATGATTTACATTTCATGGTTTTGCTGCACTTGCGGTGGTTTCGTTCACATGACACTTTGGAAAACTGGTATGACATGACTGCATGGTGAAAATAATTGACAGACCCTAACGTGGAAATCATGACATGCATGTCATGATTTTCATGTTATGACTAGTCATGACTACATGCTGCGCTCATGAGGGGCTCGCGGCCGTTTTTCTAGCTTCAAATATACTAATTTCGTGTAATGTGGCGTCCGTGAATAACGAAGGTATATTACTAGTGTAAACATGACAATAATGACATGAGGGTCATGTAAGAACATGACAACATACCTCGTTCTTGATGTGCTCGCGGCCATTTCGCTAGATTCACATATACCAAATTTGCTATGACGTGACGTGAATGGACGACGGAAGACGGGTACAAACATGATAATCATGACATGCGTGTCATGTAAAACATGACTACATGCTACGCTCATAGCGTGCTCGCAGCCGTTTTGTTAGCTCCTCATATGCAAAATTTGGTATCACGTTACGTATATAGATGCCAAAGGTAAATGAGACGTCTAAACATGGTAATTATAATATGCGTGTCATGTGAAACATGATTATCTGCTACGCTCATAGCGTGCTCGCGGCCGTTTCGCTAGCTCCACCTATACCAAATTTGGTATCAGGTGGCGTGAATATATGACAAGGATAAATCACACGTCCAAACATGAGAATCAGGATATACGTATTATGTAAAACATGACATATGCTATGCTCATAGTATGCTCGTGGCCGTTTCGCTAGCTCCACTTATAATGTCACGTGATACTAAATTTGGTATCACGTGACGTGAATAGACGACAAAGGTAAATGACACATTTAAATATGATAATAGTGGCATGGAAGTCGTGTACGGCATAATTTACGTCCGCCTGGTAATGTCGTGCTGATTTTAAAGTGACATATCAACTTTCCTCATTCGTGCTTCACATATCATCGATTCCCACAATACGTAGGATCTGCCAATTGTTTCTGACTTCGCGTCTGAATTTTCTTTTTTTTTCTCTTTAACACGCGCTACTGCACTCATTTTATTATCGCAATCACAAAGTCCCATAAACGTATGTGGCTGTTCCTTGCAAAAGCTGTATGCATTCTACCGCGCGGATAGTTGTAGGCAACTTTGACTTCATTTGCTGAAACATCCCGTGAAGGATGAATCACGAGCTTGATTGGAAATGCAACTGTCTCAGCGTAATCTTCGAAAAAGCCCAGGTGTGCAGATTCGGGGCCACAGAATCGAACCAGGCAGAACAAACGCCGTGTCATTAAATCGGGATGTGAGGCGGAGACGTCGTCCGGGGTGCCGCATTAAGCCGCCTACGGGGCTTGGAGGAAATGCTCACGGTAACACTTGCCGCTGATACACGAAAAATGGGAAGGAAAACCCAGAACATCATTCACAGCGCTGATCTGTGGGCGCGGATGTTCTATTCGCTGCGTTATTAGTGAGACCTGGGGTATACACACAAAACTGGGAGGAGTACGCATGCCCCGGTAGAGCGTATTGTTTCCGAGAGGGAATACCCGGCTCGCACCTCTTCTCAGAAGCTCTGTATACGACAGCCGGTAGCATACACACAGAGAATCCGTTATCGCGTATAGTAAAGAAAAAAAAAACTTCCAGTATAAAAGAGGCTTCAAGTTAAAAGTAATGTTCTTCAATGGTGGCATATTGGGAATGTGACAATCTGCGAGATGAAGGAAAGTCCTTGAAACGTGTCAAGGGACTCCGAGCCGTGCCCTGAAGTCACTAACACCAAACTGCCGGTCATTCTGTGAAATAAAGTCTTCTGTTTTTTTTCTCTCGTGAAAAAGAAAGAACGGAAGAAACTTGGGAGACCATACGAACCTCCCTCGGAATGGCAGGACTTCCCAGAACTTATTTGCTGTTATAAGCGTTCTAGTACGCTTCGGGTTCACAATTTTTTTGCCGTCCCGCTGTCATATGATAGGTCAGAAAGCAAAAGTGCAGCTCACTTAAACTCACTGAATAAATGGCTTGCGCATTTGACTTTCTCGGACTCGGATTCGCCAGAATCTCCCTGAGCCAGATTCACACTCACGAAAAATTTATTGAACCTGACTCACTCGGAATCAAGCTCACCAAAATATTACTGATCCGCCGTGCTCACTCAGACTCACAGCCTTAGTCCGAGTCTGAATGACTGCGTGGGAATCGACTCGTGAGTGAATTCACCGATCTACACATGTGATAGCCTGCTGGTTACTCGGATTGTAGACATTCACACCGGAGGACGTTGGTCTATCGGGGCTGGAGTCCTAGATCAGAATATATTTTTGTCCTAGACCACGAAGCTTTCTTATACCTGCGTGAGTTTCCTTGAATATCCGTTTACACTACAAATGGCTGGATGACAGTTTTACCGTTTCATTTAGCTTCAGTACGAAGCAATCTCTGCTTGTTTCATTCCGTGCACTTCGTTCTAGGTGGATGTTGTGTAGTAGCGATTGAGATAGGTGAGTGCCGGCGAAATTGCTTTTCGCCGATTCCCAATGTTCGTGACATTTGCGTAAATATTTTTTGCAGACATTACTACTCTAGCCAGCAATTTTAGAGGGTGGGGGAGGGGTTCAATTAACCATATTTTACGTATATTTGTGCGTGCGTTTGTATAAGTGCACGTACATACCCTTGCTACCCTCCTCCACCCGCCAACGACCACGCCAGTGATAGACACTTTCATGAGGGCATGCCGAGGTGGCTTGGTTGTTCAATGCAGCGCGGAGTTGTCAATGGGATTACTAAATAAGTTGGCTAGTAGATAGGGCCACATGCAAAAACTCTGATGTGTATTTCGAGTTATTCACCGTATACGATGACTCCTGCGTTGCTTTGGAACATTTTGTTAAACGCCTGAGATGACTTGGATGTCAACTAGTAGTTTCCTGTGCCCGCCCTTATCGTCTAAATTGAACAGACGAAATATTATTCAAGTTTTGGAACAGAAATTTGGGCATGCTTGTACTGATACATAGTGGTATTAAGAGCGCTCGTTTGTGTAATCTGTCTCTTGTAACTTGGCTACGACGCGTTTTTAACATCACTATAGGTATTATTCAAACTGAGTGGGGATTACTTTCTCTCCATCTCCCTGCGTGTATGGAAAAAGAGTTCTGAGGAAACTCGCAAGCTTCTTACCCCTGCTCGTGTGCTCATTTCAGCTGCCCGTTAAAGAACCCCAGGTGGTTAGAATTTCCGGAGCCCTCCACTACGGCGTCCTTCGTAATCATATCGTTGTTGTGGGACGTTAAACCGCGACTATTATTACGTTATTCTATGCCGCTTTGCACTATCAGCCATCAGGAGTCACGTATGTTGTTATTATATATATAGTTTGAGTTATATGTGGGGTTTAACGTCCCAAAAAGACCATATGATTATGAGAGACGCCGTTGTGGAAGGCTCCGGAAATTTCGACCACGTGGGGTTCTTTAACGTGCACCCAAATCTGAGCACATGGGCCTACAACATTTCCGCCTCCATCGGAAATGCAGCTGGGATTCGATCCCGCGACCTGCGGGTCAGCAGCCGAGTACATTATCCACTATATCACCGCGGCGGGGCTTATTATATATAGTTAGCAAAGGAAAGAAGATTAAAGTGGGGAAGAGCAAGGAGGTTAACCAGTAGGTGAATGTGATGTTAAGTGGGCAGAAAAACTAATAAGGGACAAAATCGAGGACACTGACATTTGATCTAAGTCTGCATAATTGTATGGGGTGGCAAGTGTATATTGGCACCAGGGCACACGAGGGCAATCAAGAAAATCGATCACATGGCATCAAAGCGCACCCGTCTGTTTTTTCTTTCGATTGCAAAAATGAATCAACTGCTTCAAAAACGCGTGAAGCAGCAAGGTTACACGCATCCCTCCTCGGAGGGACACCGTGCCGTGTGAATCGCCTCCAGCCCGCGCTGCCCTATACCGTCGTTGATTATACGTTTAGCTGGTTTCCTCAATTTCTTGTCTGTCTGTGCTCGGTCGTGCTAAACAACCACGCACTCGAGCAGTTTCTTGCGTGCCTGTTGCGTCAGCGTACACGCAATCCTATAGCTCTGCCTGGGTCGTCCTTTTCATTACGCTTCTCCCCGTGAAGCTGCATGTGACAAAATAACAGCCTTCGGTATACGCAGCGGGCTGTGCGAGCCACTACGCGGTTGCAATCAACGGGGTATCCGAGTCGTTACGCTTCCACGAACACGCCGAGTCTGTGGCGAACGCGTTGGGCCAATCCTTTTTTTTTTACGGAGGAGGAACGACAAAAGGGTTTAAACGCATTGTGTTCGTCTAATGGCCACTGGCGTACGGCACGCTTCGCTGAAGCCGGGTGCTGCAGAAATATCCGCGTAGTACATTCCTGCGTGCGTGTATGCCTCGACGTAACGTCTATACTAGGCATCTCCTATACTCTTGCAACAGGTAGGAGAAAGCGATTCGCGATGTACAATGGGGTGGCTGTCAGCTATCGGCGATTTTACGTAGGACACGTGGACGTGACCACCTTGTGCTGCTAAACGATTGTCAGTTATTAAGACGATGCAGCGTCAAAAGTACCAAGCGGACCGTTTTCGTGCGTATGTGTCTCTATATACAGTAGCTCGGTTTGCGCGTTGTTAAATATGCAATATGTAAGGCTGCAGCCCACTACGGCTACGCCGAAACTCATCCGCAATCCGATCTGCTGACTTTAGCATTCGAAGGAAGGCACTTAACGTTCGAACTGCGCGCTGATCCGTTGATGTGCTGTGACGTTGATGTGTCAGCGAATCATAAAATGAGTTTATAAAGAAGCGCTTGCCCGCACCTGTGTTATCACCGTGCTATGTGGCCAAAATATGTGGTATAGAGCAGACCAGGCTCTGCATTTAGGATCAAACAAGGATAAGAAACGCATTGAACCGATTACATTGACAAGGGCGTATAGGTCATCAATGAGGTGTTTTTTTAATGGTATTCTAGAGGCACCAGGGAGAAGTGAAAGGAAAACATGCGGTGTCTGGAGAGAAACGGCAGAGATAGAGACACGATGCTTGGGCACTTGGAATCGATAGGGTTCCGCAATAGCCGGTTCATTGACAGTCCCCTTGAAGGTAGGGTTGCGTTGCATTAAAGTTAATTGACCTTATGATGACAATTATATTTCTATTTACATCCGAATTACTAAGAACTAATTGCTGGACGAACGCCACGGCAATAACAGCAGCGTTTTGTTAAAGGTTTCATAAGACTGCTAATGCCAGCTTTCTACGCTAATGCCAGCTTTATAGAGTATGAAGCATTGCGCGGGTTTTAGCTATATATGCTGGGCGCTGAAGGCGCGGACCTCATCCGGAAACGCAGGGTACTTCCGTGTGACTCCTCATAGCTCGAGTACTTCGCGTACCTGTCTTACCACACAACATGCACCCTGAGAGTAAAATCGGTAGTCGGCGGGCACAGGTGAGCTACCTGAATCTCATTTTCATCGAGATTGAGGAGAATAGGGTCCATCACAGAGCGGCTAGCACGGCAAACGGAAATACAGCGGTGGTAGTTAGCGGCACTCATAGGATTGTAAGTGCTGCCTCGATCTCCTCATCTTCAGCCACCGATTCGGGCGAGATCATGGCTCTTACTTTGACCATCCGACACACCTTGAGTCTCACCGGGGACACATAATACGTCCTCACCGATTCGCAAGTAGCATGTCGGGCTTTTCTAACAGGTCGCGGTATTTCCAAAACTTCCCACTGTTTCTTCAGGCACATCCAAAGTTGCTTCGCACAACAGCCACACCATATACCTGCTCTGGACTCCTGGTCATGTCTCACTGTCGGGTAATGAATGCGCTCATGCGGCTGCTCGAAAACTCGCCTTCCGAGCAGTCCTGCGCAGTGCGGCGGCCAACGCAGAGCCACAGGTTCCTGGCTTCGCACATATCACGAAGTCGCACCACATTACATACGCCAACGACAGCAGTACCAATTCACACCACACTACTTTACACGAGAGGAGGCTGTCGCACTTCGCCGGCTGCTGACGCAAACTTTCCCGAACTTTGACTTCATGCATGAAGTATACCCGACTCATTATACCGATGCCTGTCCAGGATGTCGCGTTATCCCCACAACTTTTCACGTCACCGTAGAGTGCACCGCCACCTACTTCCTACCCTCCCACCAATCCTCCGGTCCACCCGTACCCCAAAACAGTAGGAAAGCTCTTTTCTCGACGGCATCCCCTAGGTCTGTCGGGCGCTCGTTCTGCAGGCCCGTGTTGTCGCAGAGGTTGCCATAGGTGTCCTCGAATACGGATCCTCCCCGTTTTCTTTGAATTTTGATAATAAATGTTTTAATCGTCATCTTTTTTACTCGCTCATAGCGTTGTTACCCTGCTTTACTTAGCTGTTCGTTTACCTTGTTTACGTCTTACAGATCAAACATTTGTTTGAAGATATGCTTATGAACATGCCTTTGAATTGCATAACATTTACTTCATAGAAAGAACCATTGTGGTAAATATAATCCTTGCTTCTGACTTACTATATTTGCCTTTTAAATCACTTTTACGCCTTGTGTACGTGCTATATTTCAACCATTTCTTCCAACATTCGTGGCACCGTTATTTACAGCGAGATCATCCTCGGAGAACGCGAAGGAACGGGAACACCGCGGCGCGCTCCACCCGACCCTGCAGCTAATTTAATTTATGTCGCTCAATAACTAGCGAACGTGCCATTAAGACGCTCTAAACGCTGACCGCGTTCAAAACTACGATCAAGCGCAGGTATAACTGTAATTTGACGAACGAGATCGCTCCCCAAAGGCATAATCATGCGATGAGTTGGCAGCTGCGCAAGGAGTGTGATATTCACCTCCAGCTGCCCGCTCGTGTACGTGGCTAGCCAACATCTCCAGCAGAGTACACTTCGACGCTTTCCCTCGTATCTGTCCAGACCTTGCTCTTTCTGTACTCCATGAGAGCCCATATGTCCGCTTGCCGTTCAAAGGCCACTGTGGCGTGCGTTGCGAATTCATATGCGAACGTGTGCCCGTAATAGAACGATAGGTAGGACAGAACGTTCATTGGGTCCCTTTTCGTTTTTTTCAATGTTCAATATATTTCATGGTATTCAGCTTGTGACACTTTGTATACTGTGTAAATGGCTATTTTCTCTGAATTTCGTGAGCAAAATGCCAGAGGACCGTGTAGTGTGCAATGTCAGAGCACGTTAAAGAAAAGCAGGTGGCTGAAATTCATGGAGTACTCCACAACGGCGCACCTCATCAATATAAAATAGTTTTGGCACGTAAAACTTGATATATCACTGAAAGTCGGGAATTCGATTCGTTGCCATTGGGGCGTGGAGAAAAGTTGTGGCTTATTTTGCGACAGTTGCCGTTTATATGGCCTGTCACGTTGAATCGTTTTACACAGTGTTTAGGGTCTTTTAATGAAAAAAAAAACAAAGTAGAAAGTACAAAGTACTTAAGATATTGTGTTTGTTTTTATAAATCCTATTTTAAATGATAAAGTTTAATGATAACGAGGTTATCGTCAGTTAAGATGGACAGTCGGCATATATATATATATATATATATATATATATATATATATATATATATATATATATATATATATATAGCTCGATAATTTTTTTTCAACGCCATATTTAATGCCCAGGCACGAGTACTTATCGTATATGCGTACTGTTGTGCAACTAGTTCCTTTGATGCCCAGCACGTGATGGTTACGGCTGGCAAATGATCGTGTCTTTAACGCATCCCACAGGCTCGGTCTGCTGTTTCGTGTGGCGGGGGCACTCCCGACTCGATGTTAACCACCTCCTATATCAAAATATTGCGCCTAAAATTCAGCTACATAACAGACTAATTATGAGCACGAGGGGGTGTACTAAGGAATATGGCGTACCAAGTTGCGAAACCACGTACGGAAAACTATGGCAGCCTCCGTTGATTGGTCAAATAATCGTATGTGGTAAACCCGCCACAGTGGTTCTAGTGGTTGTGGTGATCGAATGCGAATTCTAAGGTCGCGGCATTGAATCCCAGCCGCGGCGGCCGGATGTCCATGAAGGCGAGATGCTACAGGCTCATGTACTTGGATATAGGTGCACGTTAAATAACGCCATGATGACTGAAGTTTCCGAAACCTCTTAATACGGCCTGATCATATCGCAGTTTCAGGGGGGAAGTCCTCAACAAATATTACGGGCTTACAATAGTATCTGGGTTTTACGAATACGTCCCGAAACCACGATATGATTGTGAGAGACGCCGGGGTGGAGGGCACAGTAAATATTTATCGTCTGGTGTTTTTTAACGTGCGCTAACACCGTAATGTACACGGGTCTTTACCATTTCGCCTCCATCGGAATTCGGCTGCCGCGGCCGCTATCGAACCTGCGACCTTCGGGACAGCAGCCTAGCACCCTAGCCACTGTTCCACTGAGGCGGGTGTATGTGCTTTATATGAAACTGTTTGCACTCTGCGCAGCGGAAGTGCAAGAATAGATGCAAAATAGATAATTTAGAAAGTTGCTCCAGCGTGGATCAACGACCAGCTTGCTCATGAGTTACATCTTTGCTGAGATTAATATACGATGAAGTGCATTGCAAGAAGTTACCAGAAAAAATGGGCCAATGATCTGGAAACAAAGCCAAGCACGATACATTATAAGACTTGTAAGTTCGCCTTGATTGACTCGGGAAAGCGGGATTAAATATACCTAGGGGGGGACAGTAATCTTCCACTGGACTTATCAGTGACAATGGTGCGTATGCTAACGCGCCAGACATCGAAAGTCATCTTGTGCTGAATCGTAGGCAATGCATTCTTATTGGCAGAACGCGTCTTTGCTTTCAAGTACTCCTGTCACCCGCTGTGGTGGTCCAGTGTTATAGTGCTTAATTGACTGATGACCCGAACGTCGCAAAATCAAATCCCGGTGGCGGAAGTCGAATTCCGATAGAGGCAAGATGTTTGAGGCCCGTGTATTTGGATTCAGGCGCAAGCTGAAAAAATCCAGCTGGTCGAAATTTCTAGAGCCTTCTTATACAATGTTTTTAATATTCTTATCACGGTTCTGGGATGCATAAAATCCCCCTAAAATTAAAAAAGAGACAAAAAACATTGCTGCTGTATTCTGGACGTTAAACTGATCACACAGCGAATGTGCAAGATACGCTCACTTGTCGGTTTGAACCGATGTCTTTGTTCGCCCTGAAGTTGCGTATCTTCCTGCCGCGAGGGCGGTGCGCGTTATTACGTCGGGTTCATCTCTTATCGTCGACATTCTCTCCTTTTTGTTCTCCATGCAAAAGCACACCCTCTTTATCGCCTCCATTGCTTCCACTCGAGACTGGTGCGCGATAACGGGCAGTGCCTTACGAGAGCCGCACATGCGGCCGCAGTCCCTGTGTCGTACCATCTCGTGGCACGGATCGATACATCTGGACCAGGGGTGCGGTGCTGTTTGCATCGGTTTCTACAAAAATATGATTCTTAACGCATGGGAAGAAAAGTAAGATTGAATGTTTTCAACATAACGCTCACTCACGGCATATGTGTAAGTTACTTTAGAGCACAGTGCATCGTGTGGTCTCAGCTGGCTTGAGCTCGCTTTCCTTCTCAAGCTCAGTTGTAATTTCGTGTGGTTCTGCGCAGACAACGAAGTTCTTGCAGTTAATCTACACGATAGCATTCTGATGTGATATGACCAAATGCTGCTTCTAACATCGACGACTGATTTCGTGATCCTATGTAAGTTTATGCGCAACCGTTACGTCTTGCATGAGACTGACAAAGCTGGATCATCATTGACAAGTCAGAACAAGTCCGCCGGGGCTGCTGTCGTGTGTTGAGCTATCCAGCTTTCCTGGACATAACTATCGACCACACTACCAAGTAACCTCACTGTTCAAGTGGATCTGTAAGTACTGACCTGTAACATCGGCAACTTTGTTCACTCCGGGGTTCTGCAGCCCTCAATTAGGAATTGTGATTTCTTTTCTTACGTCGTAGCCGTAGCTACATATACAATGAATTTCAACGTATGATCTCGTTACTCTGAGAGACTCGTTGTAGTTCTTCGTGGTGTGCAAACGATCAGGGTGAACATGACCAGCGAGGACGAAACTGAAACGAGACCGATGAGGACGCACGTCCGGGACTTTCAGTGTGGTCTCGGTTCATGGCGACCCAAGTGGTTGCAGACGTTCGCATCAGCGCGGTGTCTCTTCTTCTTCCTCAATTTGCTGGCGATGTGTCAGTCGGCCTACAAAGCCTACACCATGGGAGTCCTGTCGACGCTGGAGCGCCGCTTCAGCCTGTCCTCGAAGTCCATCGCTGTCATCCTTGTAGCCGAGAGCATCAGCCCCGTATTCCTGGACATTCCGCTGGGCTACGTCGCCAGCTGGATCAGCCGGCCGAAGCTTCTCACCCTTGGCATGATGGTGGTCGGGTGCAGTTCCTTGGCCGTAGCGCTGCCTTACGTCATCTTCGGGCCCATAACCCATTTGCTCACCGACGAAGATGAGCGCGGACAGCCGACGGACTTTGCGGGCCTAGAGTTCTGCGGTAGCGGCGGCGGTGCATTGGCGGTGAAGATAGGTCACGACTGCTCGACGCAGGCAACGGAGAGTTACTTACCGTTCATAATCCTTTTTGTGGCGTCCTTCTTGAACGGCTTCGGTCAGAGTGTCCTCCATGTTGCCGGGAGCAGCTACATTGACGACAGCGTCAAGAAAAAGAGTTCTCCGCTGTACTTTGGTAAGTCCTATGCATGTGGGCTTTGGGTCGTTCGCTTTGATGTGCAGGCTGTGTCAAAGGTAACTCATGAGAGACACCATTCTTTGTGTGGTGTTTTTACAGCACCACTGCACGCATGGCAGGCGTATTGGTAGTGAGCATTGCAGTCTCAACTTTACGTTACGTTCAGGTATCTCCTCGGCGCCATGGAGAGTACGTTGCTGATAAACGTCAATGTTGTGAGGGCAGTTCGCGTGTTGGACCACTGGTCTCGTGGATAATTGATCAAAGTGAACATTTCAAAGATCAATCCCCCAATAAAAAACTTCTAGGCCCGCGTGGGACGCGCAGCATTGTCACAGCGAAAGCTGGAAGAGCGGCCTTTCAGAGCCTTTTTTTATTTTTAGCACTCTTCGGGTAGCTGCGGCAAGCAGACTTGCAGGGTACCCACTACACCATAAATCATTTTGTAGTATAGGCAGGCATTCACTACGCCATCATTCGTCATTCTTCGTAGAAACCTGGTATATAGCAGCAGCGCGCTTGCAAGGATTATTGTGCAATTTTTTGTGCTGTGGCTTACGACGATGAAAAATTATGCCAGAAGCTTTTGTTATCCCCCACAATCCCCCACAGTTTGTATGCGCCACAGTTATAAGGTGAAAAAT
Organism: Rhipicephalus microplus; assembly: GCF_043290135.1. Classification (NCBI taxonomy): domain Eukaryota; kingdom Metazoa; phylum Arthropoda; class Arachnida; order Ixodida; family Ixodidae; genus Rhipicephalus; species Rhipicephalus microplus. The sequence continues at coordinate 19,148,690 of NC_134704.1, read as the reverse complement.
ATCAATGTTTTGTAGTGGGTTGGAGTATTCGACTACCCACTCGATGCGCGATTCGCATTGTGTGACACGTGGTTGTTCCTGTGCTGTTCCTTTGCTTTATTACTCATATTAATGCGATTCCTTTCCGGACGTAAAGCCTGCCTGTAAGGCCAGCTTGCGACAAATTTCCGAGCATCGGCGTGGCTCAGTGGTAGAACACCGAATGTGAGCTGGCACGCAGAGGACCTGGGTTCGAATCCCGTTGTTTCCTTGGTGATTTTAGGAGCAAAGCTCTTTTCAATTCAATTCAGTTTATTCCGACATCACAGGAGACATTACAAAAGTCACAACAGTGATGCTGTGGGGCGAAAGCAAAAAGCCATTAAGGCTTGACGAAGGCTTTCGCACCATTCGACAACATAGCAACAGCAACAGCAGCATGAGATCATCAGTTATTATACAATATCAAAAACATGTACTTCAAGGTCATGCCGATTTGCATTTTATTAACACGTTGAAAAAACATTTACAGAACGGAGCAGTATAAATGGTTTATTGTAAGAAACTGTTTAAGGTTAGTGGCAGTAAGTAGCTCATCATCTGGCGACCATAGTTAGTACGTGTGTAAGGAATTTTCCAGTCATCGGTGGCTCGTGTGCTATAGGGGCAGGTATAGGGTGTCAAACGCGCTAAATCAGTAAGAAAAGAGTCGTGATTCTTTAAGGAAGTACGATATCGCTTCATTAAAATTGTATTGTATATCTCAGGCATTGGTTGTAAATTAAGAGCTTCGAAAATGGGTTTGGAATGTTCATCGCGAGGAACACCTGTAATTATGCGCACAGCCTTTTTCTGTAATCTATATATTCGGCCTAAGTTCTTTTCCGATGTGGTGCCCCATACTAGATAGCAATAGCTTAATGTAGATAAAAATAGCGAATTATATAGTAAGAGTTTAATTTTTTGTGGCAAGAGAAAACGTAAGCGCGATAAGATACCTACAGTACGAGAAAGTTTAGCATGGACAAACTCAGCCTGATCCTTCCATAGCATGTTTTCGTGGAAAAAAACTCCCAGAGTTTTCACTATCGGTTCAATCCTTATAGATTCTGAGCCAATCACTAATGATAAATCGCAGTTTACGGGCTTATTTATTGGACGAAAGAGCACAGATTTTGTTTTTGAGGTGTTTATAATTAGCGAATTTCTTATGCTCCAAATGTGCAGCAGTTTCAAGACACTATTTGCTTTGTCAACTAGTTTATGCAAATCGCAGTCTTTAAAAAATAAGCTGGTATCATCTGCATAAATAATAAATGTTGTATTGTTATCGATGTTTGTCAAGTCGTTCACATACAGATTAAAAAGCAGGGGACCCAGAATACTTCCTTGGGGCACGCCATGTGACAGTTTTTTAAAACTAGATGCGTAGCCATTAATATCTACTTTTTGCTGTCGGTATTTCAAATAGGTTTTTATGACACTTATAAAGTTCCCCCGAAAACCATAGTGTTCTAGTTTTTTAATTAATGTAATGTGGTTGATTCTGTCAAATGCTTTTGAGAAATCTACAAAAATTCCAAGTGTATATATTTCCTTTTCAAATGCATCGAGTATGATTTCTTTTTGCATTAGTAGGGCAGTTTCAGTTGAGCGCTGCTTTGTGAAACCAAATTGAAAAGGCGTCATAATGTGGTGCTTGGTTAAGAATGACACTATTCGTTTATGTAACAACTTTTCAATTACTTTAGAAAATACAGGTAAAATAGAAATTGGTCTGTAATTGGTCATGCTATTTTTGTCACCACCTTTGAAAATAATAGAAACTTTGGCTATCTGGAGACGACTAGGAAACGTGCCCAATGAGAAGATTAAGTTAATGATGTATTCTAAAATAGGAGATATGACATGAATAACATGCTTAACTGGACGGATTTCTAGGCCGTCTACGTCACAACACCTGCTATTCTTCAGTGACATGAAATCTGCCGTAACCTCCTGTGTAGTCACTGGAAATAGAAATGCACTTTCGCCTACTTGCGAACCCATGAATCGCGCAAAATTATTGTCGTGCGAGCTCTCTCCAATAGAGGTAAAGAATTTATTGAAAGCTTCAGCAAGGTCATCACCAGTTAGAACGCGGTTGTCTACAATGAGTTTAGTCGGGTATGTGCTATCATCCGAGTGTGGGTGGAGCAACATGTTTAACTTTTTCCAGATGGCTTCGGACGTTTTGGTTTTTTCAGGGCTGAAAAGGTTGCTAAAATATTCAAGTTTGCTTTTCCTTAATAAAGAGTTTGTAGTATTTCTATGTTTTCTAAATGTCTTCAAGTCTTCTTTGTCTCTAGATATTAGAAATTTCTGGTAAAGTGCATTTTTTACTTTTATAGCTTGAAGGCATTCCGAAGTAATCCAAGGCTTTCTTGCCTTGCGTGGTCTGCGTTTTGCTTTGAGCGGAAAGCACTTGTTGTAGGCTTCACTAAAACGTTCGATGAAAACATTATACGCTGTGTCTGCATCAGTTTCACGGAAAACAGCGTCCCATTTTATCTTGGATATATATGCAGCGAACATATCAATTGTGCTAGGACATATGTACCGGAATGGGGTAGGCGGTGGCTTTGCATCCCTAAGTTGAAGCTTCTTTTGACTTAAAATTGAGTAAACAGGCAAATGGTCGCTAATATGTGTCTTAAGGACACCCGAGCAAAGAGGTGCACTTGTGCTATTTGTTATAATGACGTCGATAAGTGTGCAGGATTGGGCATGAAATCGAGTGGGGTGTTTTATAACATTTTTAAATGCGTTTGATTCCATGATATTGCAAAGTTCAAGACGTTGGGGGCTGGAAGTTAGCATATCAATGTTTAGGTCACCCCCGATAGTAAGATTGTAACCATTTTCATTGACCCACGACAGGAAAGTGTCTAGAAACGTAAAAAAGTTGCACATGTTACATTTGGGGGGGCGGTATACCACAGAAAAAATACCCGAAGAACATTTTACAGTCATAATCTCGTAATCGTCAGTAACCACAGAAAAAGCCTCGAGTATTTCACACTCAAACACATCTTTGACCAGGAGCATAACACCACCACCTAATTTATCACTGCGGTTCAAGAAATACGTGGCATAGCTAGGTATACGAAGAACGTCGGATTCATGGCGATACCAGGTTTCAGTAACCATGATGACGTCAAAGGAGAACTCAAACGATTCAAGCAGTATTGCTATCTCATCTGCCTTGTTTCTGGCTGATTGCGCATTTATATGAAGGTAGGAAATGTGGTGTTTTCTACCAGATACCAATAGGCTCAACTGGTGTGGCGTTAAGCAGTCTGCAGCCATTTTCTTTTTGCCCTGTTTTTCTTCTAGCTTTTTTTTTTTTTTTTTGCTAAAAGATGAAGCTCAACAAATTTAAACAATCTTTTCGAGATCGCTCTCAGTAGTTATCTGAAGCACCCTCGACTTCTCATCCTTTCGCGCAAAAATTTTGCCGCCTTTCGTCCAGGCAAATCGCCATTCGGCTTCCTTCTTGCGCGCTACAGTTTGTCCCAGTAGTTTTTTTAACTGTGGGCATAGGTGTTCATTGACGTAGACAAATGTCTTTCCTGGGAAACCAATATCAGCTGTCGTTAAGCGCAACTTTTTCGCCTTTTCCAGAACTGCGTCTCGCTTAGACCGGTTGTTGAACTGCATAACAATATGAGGGCAAGATGCATCCTTAGCAGTCACGCGATGGCAAATTTCTATGTCATCTTCTTTCACTGATTCGCCGACAGCTTCACCAATCTTCTGAACGACCCTGGTCAACCGTTCACCCTCCACGAAAGGAACATTTTTCACTTCAATATTTCGGTTTCGCGAGTACTGTTCTAGGGCGGTAGTCCTACGTTCATTGTTGAGAACGACCTGCTTCAGCTGACTGCAATCAGTCTTCAGAACATCATTTTGAGCCTTTAGCTCACCGTTTTCTTTTTCAAGCCGCGAGCACAGAGCCGAAATTTCTTCAAACTGCTTATTAAAAAAGTCTAGACTTGTTTTCACATCACGTATTTCCTTACGCAGCTCTCTCTCCAGGGCAGTCCGCATTTCGCGAAACTCTTGTTTCAACTCTTTAAAATGTTTTTCCATTTCGGCTGGCGACATCAAAAAACACTATGGCAGCAGCAGCAGCAGCAGCAGAAAGCAACAGAACACTAAGGAAAGAAACAACGATAGTACTGACCTGTAAAAACAATATGCAATGGTTCAGTAGGCTGTGCGCAGATCCGCTGCTGCTGCCAAAGTGTGGTTCAGTACACCCGGAGATGCTCCGAGCTGAACAGCTATCCAGGTGGCGCTCACAGCGGGGCACAACAAAAACACGACCACGATGATCACAGCCGTGCCCTGATATGATACGGGGCGATGCGTCGAGGCTATTTGAAAGGTCAGCAGTCACTCCCACGATGACCACCGTATTTCCCTTGACACGGGGCAGTGCACCGACGACATGCGCTGCGCGTTGAAAAAAGCACACGCAGCGATGAAAAGCGATGTCAACCTCCAAAGCAGCTGGGACGTTCCGTCAAGAACCCACAGCAACAGCAGTGAAGAACTTTAGTACCTGTAAAAACAATATGCAATGGTTCAGTAGGCTGTGCGCAGATCCGCTGCTGCTGCCAAAGTGTGGTTCAGTACACCCGGAGATGCTCCGAGCTGAACAGCTATCCAGGTGGCGCTCACAGCGGGGCACAACAAAAACACGACCACGATGATCACAGCCGTGCCCTGATATGATACGGGGCGATGCGTCGAGGCTATTTGAAAGGTCAGCAGTCACTCCCACGATGACCACCGTATTTCCCTTGACACGGGGCAGTGCACCGACGACATGCGCTGTAAAAACAATATGCAATGGTTCAGTAGGCTGTGCGCAGATCCGCTGCTGCTGCCAAAGTGTCTCTCTTAGGGTAGTAGCTCTTTAGGGTATGGGTCGTTTTCTCCTCCGTTTGTATGTAGTATGTATATAGCTACCCCTATATTAAGAATTGCGCACTATAAGGCGTTGTGTGTATATGTCTTTGGAAATAATATAATTAGATGGCGTTCGTGGTTTCCGTATAGTTGACGATTACATAGGATATATGACTTGATATAATAAGAAAGTGACAGCATATCTATAGAGTTCATAAGGATGAATAGGGCAAAGCGTCCGCCCGATGTTTGCTCCATAGTGCAATAAGAGCGAATGGATGCTTCGCCCCACCCTCATCATTCACTCCGTCGATATGCTGTGAATTTTTTTCTTAGTTTCGCACTTCTTGATTAGATTCAGTGCGGTGCGAGGTAAACACCCTCATGAAGTAACGCTTCGTGGTTACTGTGGGCAGAGTTTCTCGTCCAGATCCACACTGGTTATTGCGTCTCGCGGCACCTGGTCAAGGGTCGTCGACTGGTTTCAGTATTCGGGATACGAGGAGGTTGCGCTATTTCAGACCACCAAGTGTGGTCAATAAAGCATGAGATTGGAGCGAATTGGGCTTCAAATTTCTGTGACTAAGGTCTACAGTTATACGATAAACGAAGTTCCGTAGTAAAGCTTGCCGCGTTGGTCCGGGAGTGAAACTTTTGCGATTAAACCGCCGTCTCGCGCACTCACCGATGTGTGACGAGTGTGCGAATAGTCCTGTTACGTCATCGTGGTTCATCTTTTGTGAGTTTTTGGAGACCAACACTTCACAGTGTGGTCTAAGCTGGCCAGTGCCGTAAAAATATTTGAATACGAAGATTTTTTTAAAGTCAGTAGTTAAAATGGGGATTTAATTATTTAAAAAATCATTTCATAATGTATCCGACTGACTCACTTCTAACAACATTTCAGTCGCATTTTTTCTTTTGAGAACTTCGCCAGCGTAAACGAGCTTGCTTGTATCTCATAAACGCAATGCAAAAATTAATAAATAAAAAATAACGCCGTTGATAGTATGACGCTGCACACTGACGTAGGATTATGGTGCATGGTACAGGTATTTATGCATAATATTATATAGAATATTATTGAGTATTAAGGGTACCTTGTGACCGCTCCGTCTGTGTAATTCACAGAGGCGGTGTATTAGGGGGGGGGGGAGGCGTAAGGTTGGCAACCGGATACATTAATCATAATCACATGTAGCATTTGCAGCGAAACCGTGGATAATTATGAGTAAACGTTTAGCTCGTTATAATGTAACAGAATTGACGTAACGAGAACGACACGGCACAACACAAGCGTAGACTTCTACCGTAGACAATGTTTTTTTAGCCGTACACCGCAAACAATAGCTCTTGTAGCTAATTTTCCGGGTCTATTGTACACGAGGTGTTACGCAAGACTGGAGGTTACCATTTCATATCTTCTATTTGCAGCATCAAAACACTGCCGTCTCACAAAAAGTAAACCTCGTTATCGAGTATAGGCAACCATTTACTTGTTGTTTGGTTCTACGGTGTGCTTTCATAGAAAGTATCACAGAGGTAACATTACATAATTTTGTTTTAGCCGATATGCATCGCAGATGTTAGAAGAGCCATGTATCTTCCCTCACGGTATCCTTAAAAACAGTTCGCGTAAGACCAGATCATACTTTTTGAACTGTGTTTATGGCGTTGCCTCAGGATAACGCTGTTTCTTTAGTCTTGTTTGACCTGCTTCTTGAGTGCCGTCGGAAAGCTTTTTTTTTCTCTTAAAGACAGCGTCACAAGAGTTAGGAGCTTTATTACCAACTTGATGATGATAGTAACAATAATAAAAATGCTCAGCAAGCTATCGCTGACTCCATGACGTCCCATTCGTGCTGATTTTTACAATATGTGTGGTAGAGCTACGTCAAACTGCGACGTTGGACAAAAGAGGCTTAGCATGTTCGACGTGACGTAAATGCGTAACTACTGCTACTTATAGCACGTTTGTGGGCCACTTTTATTAGCATCAGCCACGTAGCCGGGCAGGTGACTTATAACAGTCAACTTTCAACTCCTCTTCCCCCGTCCCTAAAGTTTGACATTTTCTATGCGCACGCATACAAACACGCACGAACATACATATAGAAAGGGGTCAGACTCCCTCCAACATCCTTACACCATAACTAATTCCTACTGCGCCCCTAATCGCGCTCAAGTTTACATGTCCATAAATGAAGCGTATGTATGTCACACGAACAGTACTCACCTTTGAAAGGTGACCATGACAATAGGTCGGGGTTCTTGCTGCCTACCTTTCAAGGTGTGCTATATCAGAATCATTTGGTTCCAAAGGTACAGATAAAGGAAGATCAACCGAACATGTGGCTCTCGAACGTTATCGGCGCTTGTGTTTTGTCGTGGGAAAAACAAAGGGGCCAAAACGGCTTTTGTTACGGCTCTCGATCCTGTTTGACTAAGATATCGACGGCCAATGCTTTCCTATTCACCCACCGTCCGGAGAAGTTTAGCGACTGTTGCCCGGGTACAGGACGTAAATAGGCATGGCGTTATCGACCGTAACTGGTTGGTGTGGGTACTGGTGAAAGCGTAAACCGAGACGAAAACGGATGGAGGCAACGCATGACACGGTGTTAGCAAAATGATTTGGACCGCTGGCTGATCTTGCCCAGCTTTATGACACTTCAAGATGTGGACTTTGGGCAGCGTGCATCGACAGCCTCGTGGATGTGCTTGTGCGTAGTACGTAGGTGCATGATACTGGGGTCTATAACACGAGAAAGGGATGTCTTGAACAAGCTGGGCTCTTTTTCTCTGGAGAGGAACGCGCTTTTTGGAAGACAAAAACAATACTTCAACTGTACTAAAACACGCGAAATCAAGAACTTGACCGACGATCACTGCAAACTACACTCAAATATGCTTCGGGAAAAATACATTTCATGATTATTTTTCCCATCTGCCTGAAAGGGGGTGTTCTCACATCCATATAATTTGATTTTCCTACGTTTGCCATGTAGCTGCCGCGGAAGAAAAAAAAAGGAGTGATTGCGCAGCCAACAACAGGACGATTGGATTTATATGCGCGCTCTTTTTCTGCTTTCACGCTTGCATGCAAGGATGTGTAGAGAACAGTTGATCGGATATTTCTGTCCACTGCGCCATGGTTTATGCAGCAGTCCCTCCAGGATGACCCGTATGTTGGCTCCAAGCGTACAACTGGGTTCGTTAGGTCTGGCTCAACATTTTAGCAGATGTCACGTCTTTTTAGAAGCCTGTTTCATTTATATGTTTACTTACGCAAAATCTTCATCTCCGAGAAGTAGCCGCTTGTTTACATTCTTTGGTGTCTTTATCGCATTCGCGGTCCGCCGTGGTGACGTAGTGGTTGCTGTGCTCGGCCACAGGCCCGAACGTCGCAGACTCGATGCTTGGTGGTGGCGGTCGCATGTACATGCAGCCGAAATGCTGTAGAGGCCTGCTCACTGTGCTATGTCAGTGCACATAAAAGAACACCAGATTGTCTGAATTTTCCGAGCCCTTTACCATGACATTCCTCGTAATCATATCGCAGTCTTGGCCCTTAATGCTCCCAAAATCTTCACTGTTGTCATTATTCGCTGTCGCATGACAGCAAAACGATGTGTTGGTTAGCGACAAATCAAAGAACAAACCCAAGTACACCGAGGAAACTATATCCCTTCATTGCCTTACACTATCTGCAGCTACCCAGCCATCAGCTGTTTTTATTCCCCCGCATTTTAAGGTGCAATGTTCTTTTATTGCCTGCCTTACAGCTCTATAAGTGAGAAATGAAAGCTAAATACATGCGTAGAGTGAGATGCAGTATCATCCTGCTCGGTCAGGTACCTCTAACATGCACTTTATACGGGATGAGACTGGCAAGGATATCAAATGTATATTGCTTTGCGTCGTATGAATACATATGCTACGAACACTGCACTATAGAGGAAAGCACTTTTATTCGCGTAACTCGGATCGTTTGTGCATGAACGCGCCATGTTATTACAGATGTTGCGAAATTATCGCAAGCTATGTACGCTCGCTCACCTCAGTTGTAAGCGCTAAGAGAGAAAGCTGTAACCAGTAAATATTGGGCACATTCAAGTTTTTATATATCGGTATCTTAGTTTCCTTGACTTCTTTCACTGTTAATTTGGGTCTTACAGCACTTAACTTACTTTTTACAGAAACGATGACCATGTGAAACCAGACGTTCATATAAACGCGCAAGCTTTCAGATCCTTGTTTTGAACTGGGCTTGGCCTCGCCGTGGTGGTCTAGTGGCTAAGGTACTCGGCTGCTGACCCGCAGGTCGCGGGATCGAATCCCGCCTACGACGGCTGCATTTCCGATGGAGGTGGATATGTTGTAGGCCCGTGTGCTCAGATTTGGGTGCACGTTAAAGAACCCCAGGTGGTAAACATTTCCGGAGCCCTCCACTACGGCGTCTCTCATAATCATATGGTGGCTTTGGGACGTCAAACCCCACAAATCAATGAACTGGGCTTGCCGGAGCTCGTTGCACATATCGACAGCCTCCAGCTAACTACTTGGATGAGGACGGAAACGAAGACGACACACCGGTAAACGAACAACTGATCGTTTCTTGAAACTTACATTGCGTTTTCATAGCATTTGGTTGTTTCTGTGCATGAAATTTTCTGTTAGTAGTATGGAGGTCTTGCTGATGCATGATTGCCCACTTTCGTCGATGGCCATGGCTTCTGATTTAGCGCGTTAGCTTGTCTTTGCTTTTTGCTAAAACCTGGATGTCATGCAGTATGACTGCGCACTTTAATCGGCCATTGTGGACCACGATAAGTCCAGCAGCGGTTCTTTCTAATGATGCCAAACGCTCTCTTGTACTATGATTGAAGCATCTGCCCTTTTGTCTTATGTATCTGTGGCCGCGTGATAATGGAATATTGTAAATTGTCTCGGTCAAGCGCTTGTCGTATTTTTCTTTGTGATATATGTTCCATTGTTTTCTTATACGAATATAATTTACTTGCACACATATCAAATAAGCCTTGTTCGTGGCAGAACATAAGACCGTGATACCTTCTTTCTCGGCTATTTCCTTTAATTTGTGGGTCATGCCACGTACATGTGGTATGACGACCGCATTTTTCTTTTTCCAACAGAAAAAAATAAGAAAGAGGTAGTAAATGAAAAAAAAAAAGGTTCACTGAATCTTTTTTTTTCTCAGTGAGCAGGATCAGTGAGCATTACATTCGCTATAAAATGCTATCAAAATGCAAAGCAAGTTTTATTAAACATTCAGTTGCTAGTCCACTGGTGTGTCGTCTCCCCTTTTGTCCTCGTCCAAGTAGTTGGCTGGAACCCCTCGCAACGTCCTTGTTGTACACAGACGCACTAAAATTATGTGCAGTAGAAAATGTGAACAAAAGAAGAAAAAGAAGTCGCAATGTGGCAGAGTAAAATCGAAATCTCTGAAGCGCACCTGATTTCGCAATGACGAAAGCGCCTTAATTTAATAATCATGAGTGAAAAATTTGCATTCCTTAGAACTGTCTGAAACAGCTTTGAATGAAACGTGCCTATAGTTTAGATCTTGCATTCGACAATACTTTTTTACACCATTTTTTTACAAGCGTCCGCAAACAAATCCGCAGTCGAAAGTTTGCTCACATGCTGTCTCGTTTCAGGTGCTTTTCCTTTGTGGGACAAATAGAGTGTTCAAGACAAGAAAGTGTTACTGATTAAGTAGTACTATTCAAAAGAGCACGCGTTTCTGCTAAATCATGTGTAATATTTTGTATAATGCATTAATTTATTAAGAAAAGAAAGAGGTAACGTGTAGGTTGAACAAAATAAGGAACGTAGTTGTTGATAACACTGTCGCTTGTATAACAGGGCGATCGCACCCTGTTCAGGCCATAATGATTGGTTTATCTTCTTGCAGGGGCAAGCTTCTCTCTGAGATCCATAGGACCTGCACTGGGTTTCCTTGGCGCTAGTGTGAGCCTGTCGCTCTACGAGGACCCCTTCCGTAAGTTTTTGAACCTAAACGCTTCGTTGGTATACTTTTCTGTACGCCATTTTTTTCACTTAGGAGTGCTGTTGAGGTATTTTAATTGAGAAACACAACCTACGCCAGTGCAATATAACGATTTCACTTCAGTGCTGTTCCTTCTCACGCTTCGTCATTGGTCAGAACCTCGCTCCACCCACGTCATCAACTTAATCAAGTGGCCACTTTGATGATAAAGAAAGAATAAAATTGAACCGAATGCTAATACTTTCAGCGAGAAGCACTCTGTTTTTTTGAACTGACAATTAAGCAGTGACGGTGTCTGTTCCACATGTTTTGCCAATCATTGTTGCTTCATGACAGCTTGCTTTTAATTCTGGATATGTACCACAGGCTTACGGGAACAAATCATCTACGCTACAATTGCATTCTCCGTCCAACAATGACGTGAGTGCCGTCTTGGTATGAAATTCTGACATTATGAACTGTGCATAACATTCCTGGCAGTTAAGAGCTGTCACTCGGGCTTGGCAAGTCAAGATAACCATCGACACCGCATCGCACAGCACCGCTGCCCTGCTATTCGGTGATGATGGAGCCGCTCAGATCCACGGCTTTGCGAATTTTTAGATGCGAAGCAGCTCTTTGACTAGCCTGTGTAACGCTGTCCCTCCGTACATGCCCACTGCTCAGGCTCACGTCTCGCGTCTTGTGCCGGCTTTAGAAGACATCCGCAAAGCTGTCGCTCCCCATCCCCTCTCCCGACTAGCAAGGCCGACAAACAGCGCCTGCTAGCAAAAACAAAAAACGTTCACTGCCCACCCCGTGTATGCACTGGATCGCACGTTGGGAATTCAATCAACGGCGTCTCTACTTGATTTTCGCTTGATGAGCGCCAGCTCAACGTCACCGCCAGTGTAAGCGTTTGTGCTCGCTGCTTGATCGCATCTACGCATGGTTCCCTTTCGCGGGAGACGGCCCAATTTTTGTCGTGATGCTTGGCTGAGCTGAAATGTTGATACTTCCGACTGACCTAAAAAGAACAACGCGACTCATATTGCCATGACGTCTGCTTCTGGTGTTTGATAAAACCAACTGCACATTATATACGCCTACTCGCCTGTACAGCTTCAGCAGGCAATGTTGGAGCGGTCCGTGTGGAGCTATAAATGTTTAACAGCCGTTCAGTCTTAGATCGCCATAACTGAAGTTTAAAAACAATGACTAGTGTTGTTTTGGTATTTCATTTTCTTTTGGATGCTATGACTGTCCGAGAGGACACTTTTACTCGTGAGATCTTCACTATCTGGCTTTGTTGCTTTACATACGTGTTAAGCTTTCGCTTATCATAATCGTGTACGTTTCCAAGCTCTTCGCGACCTTGATGCAACAGACTAAGCCGTCACGGACGTCATCACATAAGCATCCCGCAGTAGTGCGTAAGACTGAGGCGATATACGCGCTCATCAACAGTTTATCAGCATTGTGATGTTTGCGTCACTCATACTTGATGTGCATGGTGCTTCAGCGTGGCCAAGAGGCCTGTAGTGAATACAGCATTGTTCCCAATTGTTGATAGTGAGCTGCATTATGCAGTGCAATAAGTTTCGCATTGTCCATTGGTGTCAAACATCTAAGACAAATGGAGACCGACAATCGTTAGTCTTACCGTAATCATTTTAAATTTGAGTCTTGAATATTTGTTCATTTCACTATAGAAACAGGCGTTTGAAAAGCATGTGACTTGGCGATAGGATATGAGGTAGCGTGTTATTTTATTTTTCTTGATATTGTTGCTTTACTTGTATGTCCAATAGCAGGGGTGTAGCCAAGAGTGGTTGAGACCCCCCCCCCCCGATTTTTTTTATTTTGCATGCGTATACACTCACACATACAAACACATACACTCAAACACATATACATGCATTTACATACAAACACATGCATAAACACATATACACACACATACAAACGCAAGCACGAACGTACTCGTATATGAAATGTGTTTGAACCCCCCCCCCCTTCTCCCGCCCCCGGAAAAAAATTCTGACTTCACCCCTGGCCCATAGAGTTTCCTGCTATTGCACTAGAAAGAGAGAGAGAGAATAAAATGAGGTAAAGGCTGGGAGGTTAACCAGAAATTGGAGCATCCAATTTGCTACCCTGCACTAAGGGAAGGGAGAATGGGGAATAAAGATGGGAAAGAAAGCTAAGAGTGAAATAGACGCCCGAACAAGAAAAGGAAAAAGGAAAAGTTAGCGTGGGTGCTATAGCCTATTCAATAGGCCATTACTACGCAAAAAAATTTAAATCTGCCACTAATCTTTAAGAGAGCTGCGAAGCGTGACGCTTAAGCCGGCATGGAATTGATGGGTAGAACGTGTATTTGTCTAAGCTTCGTTCTGTTGGTTTCGTTTGGCATGCAGCTGCTTTATATAAAGGTGGAATAGCAAATACTCAGCAGTCCCGATTCGCCACTTTGATCGTTTTAGGCTCACCAGTTGAAATCAGCTCACGTGGTTCACTACGAGCCGTTTTTTTGTTTGGAACAAACTTCAAAGTGCAACAATAAACAAAGCCATGACGTTGGATTGATTGCAGCGCCGCACTTTCCTCTGAAGATGTCGTAAAGAAAAACTCTTTGGTATGAGTCTAGTGAAGGGCATTTGCCCCAGCATTTCATCCTTCATTCGATCACGTGACGTGCTATTGCCATCTTGTAAACGGCAGGTTTTCCACGACTGTAGCTGCCAGCCACATTTTAATAAAGTGCTCTGTCGGGACTTGACAATATTCTGGTTTGATTGTGGCACTGCTAAGGCGAAGAGGGACTATTTCGTTGTGGCTAGCGCTCGTCTATTCCGCTCAAAGTGAGCTACGGTTTTTATCATCTGCACATGTCGCAACACAATCTATGCTATTCATTCCACGTGTTTACGTAACCCGTGGAGGTATTGATTGATATGTGGGGTTTAACGTCCCGAAACCACCATATCATTATGGGAGACGCCGTAGTGGAGGGCTCCGGAAATTTCGACCACCTGAGGTTCTTTCACGTGCACCCAAATCTGAGGGCACGGGCCTGCAACATTTCCGCCTTCATCGGAAATGCAGCCGGCGCAGCCGGGATAAACCTGTGGATGTAGTGTGTCGATAAAAAATTCTTGTCATTTTAGCTGATGCATGTTACCAATACACATTTAATTGAGTGGATGCTTCTCTGGCGATAGTATGTCTTTCAAGTTTTTGTGGTGTTCCTTCACTTCGCGATGCCGTAACTATATTTTCGGTGTTGGCTCGAATCAAACCCCCGTATTCAGAAACGCTCTTCGACTCGGAATTCCACCCTTCACTTGACTGGGTTGAGCACTGCGCCGCTGCTCGACGGAAATGGAGCTGCGCTTCTCAATAATCGCTGCAGAATATTGCCGATATGTAGTGACCTGGTTTGCCAAGAGACGGCGCTCCAATCGGCTTTTTCAAGTCGAGGAGAGTTCTTGAGTGAAGGAGCGTTTGTGAATGCGGCGGAAAGTCTCAGATGAAAGTTGCGTCGTTCCTTTGTTCCCTTGTCGTGCTATCGTTTCAGTTGCGCTTACAGAAGCTGGCATCCGTTTGCGCTTACAGGAGCTTGCATCCGCTTACGTTCTCGGATCCAGCGCCTAGGGTTTATTAATGGTACGTATAATAACGCCGTTATTACTGACCTGTGGTGCGAACTTAATTGTACTCATTTAAGCTCATCAAGTGAGCACTTATAACCTGCTAGTCACGTAATTTTTTTAATTGTATCCTTAACGTATACCATTTCTAACTCACTGGCGCTGCACTTGATGCGACTCAATGAGTGAACGTTAGTGAAAACCCACCGATCCAGCCTGGCGGCACCCGCGTATGCAGATTTGCGAGCGTGTTAAGGAACTGCAGATGGCCGAAATGACTTTGAAAGTTTCCACTACGATGTATACCTCGTTAGCACATTGTGGCTCTTGCTCTTCAAACTCATTTGAAACATGACTGCAGATGCGCTTCACGCAGGCTGCCCTGCGGAGTTGAATCCCGGCCACGGCGGCTGAATTTTCAGTGGAAACGAGAATGTTCGAAGCACGTGTATTTAGATCTAGGTGCACGTTAAAAAAAAACCTCAGGTGTAGATATTTCCGAAGCGCTCTACTATGGCGTCTAGCTCTCGTAACAACATAGTGCATTTGGGACGTTAAACAACTAAGTTTATTTTTAACATGCTTGTGGGATGCCATGACGACGGAAGGATGCATCCTGTTTTTTTTAACTATGTGTAGCAGCATGGAGCATGCATTCTGACGTTACGCTCGTTTGAAGTAGCGGAGCAATGATCTTGCGAGATTGCAGCCTAGTCACCGCTGCTCACGTATTCTTCGGGTGATGCCCTTGCGTGCATATGCGCTGTGGCTTATTGGAATTAAGTGCAGCGTGCAACCATGTCATGCCGAGCTAAATGATAGCGATGAGGAGGAGGCTGCGTGGAATGCTGCGCAAATTGGGTGGCCACAAAACTCCCCTCCGCAGATTGGAGAGCCATCCGCGGTTTTAAAAGTCTGGCAAGCGTACACCTCACGTCCATATAGCGTGTTGCAACAAAAAGGGGTTGCGACGATGGCGGCGGTTGTTGACAGATGCCCGTGGAAGGACTGGCATTTCCCAATTCGTCGGAAGTGATGTCATGGTGACGTGTGACGGCTTCAACCTGTCAGTATAGAAACATGGACGTCGTTGCCATTCTCGCGCAGAGTAAAGTTTTTCACCGCTGCGTTGAACGACCAGGCAGGTATGGTCCACTGTGGGGTGGCGGGAAAAGTCTGCGGACCATGTCGTCACGTAGAAAAAAAAAACAAGCGTGCACGTTGCTATATCTCATTGAAGACGAAAGGTGTATATAGGCTTGCAATGGTTGGCTGCGTGGATCTGGCAGAGGGCGGTTATAGGGTGCGCCGCAGCTGACTGGGGACGTCGGTGGGCTCTAACATCGACGTGCTTGATGGCGGTGCGATGTGTTCGGATTCCGGGTCACCAGATGTTGGAGGCCGCGTCGACGGAAGGACAGATTCCAACATGATTACACAACTGTTTTTTTTTTTCAACTATCGGAGCATGCGCAGCATCGGGCGAACATTCTGACGCAAAGCTCGTCTGAGGTAGCGGAACAAAAACGATCTTGCGAGCGTTCAGCCTGGTTTTGTAGCCACCGCCGATGACGTGCGTATGCCTCGGGTTAGCTGTGGCTTATCGGAATTGCAGCGTGAAGCCATGTCACGCCGAGGTAAATGACAGCGAGGAGAAGGCTACGTGGAAATCTGCGCTGATTGTGTCGCCACACACTCTTCGCTATCGTGCACCTTTTCGGACTGTAGTAAAAAACGCAAACGTCATTGAAATGTGTGCGTTATATAGTTATCGATCAAAACACGTGGATCGAACGTGCTTTTCATGCAGCAGTTTAACAGTAGTTATTGAGGCTCAACGTCCACAAACTGCGATAAGACTATGAAGGATGTCGTAGTTGAGGGCTCCGGAAATCTTGGCCTTGAGGTTTTAACGCGCACTTAAATCTAAGTACGCGGACATACAAGTTTCCTGCATAAAGTTCTACTTTATATTGTTATCAGCAGCAAATCATCAATTTCATTGCATGCTTTGTTGTGTTCTTTTTTCCGTTTTATTTCTCGAGAATGGTCTTCAAAAATTTCATCTCTGGCAAATCTGATTGAAAAACCAGCGAATGCTCAGGGCACTCAGCCAATGAGAGCTTGCGCCTCAGACGCGTGAGGCCACACAACTTACGCCGTCGCATTTACGTAAGTGCAGCTCTTTTAACTTATCGCCGAACGTAGGTGTCTCCACTCTTATCCAACCATATACATTCACGAAGCGCATCGACGGCCGGTGCGCGTTTGTGAAGATTAGATAGCACACCCGGAAGCTGCAAACTATTGTCGGGTTCTTATCGCTATGCTTCTCTCACGAGAGCATGCGCTTTTTTTTTTTCAAAGGAAAGATTTGCTGTGCGCTTCAACAGAAAAAAAAAAAGGTTTACATGCCTCATTGAACGCTAAAATTGGCCGTTGGTGGCACTGGCGTTAACACGAGGGATGCAAAAAGCGCATCATGTGATGACGTCACCGTGTGACGTTATCATGACTAAATTGTTGACGCTGCGCAGGAATTGAGCTCGAGACAAGGGACGAGAATGAGCGCTAGTAATTTGTCCTTTATGCAGCAGCGGTGGCGAAACGCTTGGGCGTCAGCTTCCAATACGGGAGGTACTGGGTTTGATCCCCAGTGCCAGTCGGCCACCGACCGGTTTCTAGTGGGTACAAGTGGGCGGTGCTACGACGTTGGAGTGAAGCTTGCAACGCTTGGAAGACTCCCAAGCCGCTGCGCTGAACCAGTGGCCTCCTTTCCTTGTCCGGTGTCAAATTTCTGGGTTACGTGAACAGTTATACGTCGCCAAAAAGCCCAACTTCGCTCTCTTGTATTCATGCCCCCGCAGAACGTCAGAATTTATGACGTCACCAAGACATTACGTAACGTGACGTTGCTTGGTGGGCCATATCGTCAAACATGTGCCGATGACGGATGACATACGAAATGAGTTGAGGGGCAGAAAGTCTTCAAAGGTGGTGGAATTGGGTCAACGCATCAAATGAGAAGGAAAAACAACATGTCTCTCACCTTCGAGTCGCCATAGGTGATCGAATAAGGTACCCCGTGAGTGTTGCTGCCTTAATTTGACGTGAAATGCGAAGTTGGTCGAGCCGAACCCTTATGCCCAACAGGGGTGGCTTACAAGAGCGACCTATTTCGGTGACACTGTCAGTTGTTATGGACAAAAAATGACAACCATGTGCACGCTCTTATAGCACAAAGCCACATTGAATTTCATTCAGATTTCTCGGAACGGAACATTTTTTTAGTGGCTGAAAAAGCCGTCCTGCTTCGGGAATTGAGCCCAGAACCAACGCTTTTCCGGGTAGTCGCTCTACCAGCTGAGCTAACAAGGAAGCTAGCAATCGACAACGCCATCTTTGCAGGATTCCTAGTCTGTTTGCAGACTAGGAATCCTGCAAAGAGTTCTTCAGAATTCTGAGAATGCGTTCTGCAGAATTGCTCGTGAAATTCCACCTAACTAATTTGCAATATACTTTCAATTTTACTAGACTTAATCAGCGTAACAGTATAGCCTTTGGCTGCCTGCGAACTGTTCTACTGTACGGTACTGTGCCAGCCTTGCTACTACAGCTGATAATTTGAAGAGACGTTACTGGTACCCATTCAGCTAGCCTTGCTACTGCCTAATGTGCCGGGTAAAGCTGGGAAAATAAACAAAAATTTCCAATTCACTTTTTATAGCCAGCGCTTTAAGCAAGAACGAACACCGACGCACCCGGTGCCTATCTCGCAAAAATGACAGCGATTCCGAGATGTCATCGTCTCACTTAAAATACCTTAAGAAAGAGAAAACATACAACCCTTTTGTGGAAGAAGCCGGAAAATAATCCGTATGGACTTCTCGGTAAGAAAAGACTCTTAGTTGCCGAAAAATGCATTTTTAGTTCGGGGATGGAACCCGGGACCAACGCCTTTTCAGCTGTCGCTCTACCAACTCAGCTAACAAGAAAGCTATAAATCGGCAGCGTGAGGGCGAAATCATTGACTACTCGAAGCACATGGAGACAAGTAATGCAAATGAGCTGACCTGCTAGGGTTAAGAAAGGGCACACCGTCAGCACCTTTTCCAAATCCTTCCGGCACCTTGCGGGTCTCCGCAGAACTCGTTTGCATTAAACATCTTTTATGGCACGATGAAAAAAAAAAACGATTGTTTCTGTACTATCGGCATCGAATGAAATTCAGACGGTGGCAAGCGTATAGGCGATGGCGTATAGCGTGCACCGCCCAATCGTCACCTTTGACAGGCGCGCATATCCGGTTTGGCAGCAGTGCGAATACGGGCGTCTATCCACGGTAATTACTGAACGGCACGCACTATATCATTATGAAAGTCTGTCGCTGTTCGGGTTCCATTTGACGTTGATAGAACGTCGTATCACGGACACTCGTAGGAGCTACGTCGAATGGTTTCAAAACGGACGTGCATAGGTGTGAAAATCATAGAGCATGCGCGAGCGGGGACTTTTCTGTGAATGCTTTCCCGTGACCATCAGCGCCATACAGCGGGTCAAGTTACGAATAGAGCCAGGGTAAACGCAAGTACACAAAGTGCGCTCAGCCATCATCGTCATCAGCCTGACTACGCCCACTGAAGGGCAAATACCTCTCCCATGATCCGCCAATCAACGTGGTCCTGCGCTTGCGGCTGCCCCTTTATACCCGCAAACATCCTAATCTCATCTGCTCACCTAATTTTCTGTCTCCCCTTAACCCGCTTGAATTCAGTCAGTTATCCTTAATGACCAGCGGTTATCCTGCCTACGCGCTACGTTCCCGGTCGATGTCCATTTCTTCGTCTTGATTTAAACTATGATATCTTTAACCCCGGTGTGTTTACTGACCCACTCTTCTCTACCTGTCTCTTAAGGTTACACCGATGATTCTCCTTTCCATCGCTCGCTGCGTCGTCCCAAATTTAAGCTGAACCCTCTTTTTCAGCCTACAAGTTTCTGCTCCGTATAGATAAGTACCGGAAAGATGCAGCTGTTATAAACCTTTCTTTTGAATATTAGTGGTAGATCACCATTCCTATGATGATTTGAGAATGCTTGCTGAATGTGACCCACCCTATGCCTATTCTTCTAGTTATTTCACTCTCATGGTTCGGCTCCACAGTTACTACCTTTCCTAAGTAGACATATTTCTTTTCAACTTCAAGCGTATCTCGACCTATCGCAAAGCGTTGTTTTTTGTCG
This sequence comes from Rhipicephalus microplus, assembly GCF_043290135.1. Lineage (NCBI taxonomy): Eukaryota > Metazoa > Arthropoda > Arachnida > Ixodida > Ixodidae > Rhipicephalus > Rhipicephalus microplus. Next base: position 19,128,842 of record NC_134704.1, on the reverse strand, counting down.
AGACTGTTGCAAATTACTTTAATTTAAGGCCTATAATTTTCAGACATACCTTCTATATACTTGGCTCAGCTTGGTCCATCGCCTTGTACTCCTTCTTATTTACATGAACCTATATTAGCGCACTTCAGAAGAATCATGTCCTTCGACTTATCTCAGAGGTTGGGATGGCAGTGGCGTATCGTTAAATGTTGTTTTCTCGATTACTTTCTGCGACGTTCATCTTTGTAACACAAAATGCAAGCAGAATCATTCGCCTACTAATACTACGTCTTTGCCTTAACTGCGATAATATGGGGTGGCGTCATAAAAAAAAAGAATAGCTAGCCTATACCAAACGATGAACATGCTTCATGCAAGGATGGGCTTACCCTCGTCCTTTTTACAACTCATTGTCTCCATCATATCGCGCTGACGCACGGAAATGTCGCCGTCCGCGCATTATAGTTCATGACGACTGGCCGAAGATTTTCGACGAGTTATGGCGAACCTACCCGATTTCCCAGCTGCTCTTGGAAATTGTCGGGACTTACTACATTAGCGAAAGCGGAAACAAATGTGTAAGCACGCCGTCAGTTTGCCTCATTAACAAGGAGTTTAGTGTGTTTCAAGGATGACAAAAAATGGGATTGTGCAGTTTTATTTTTCACCGGGTTATGTTGTAGGTGATACTGACGTGCTGCACATGCGTAGTGAGGTTTCTTGGATGAATGATTCTCTTCAATAATAGTTCCAGTGCTGTCTGCGTCTGCCTCTCACTAGTGCTTTTGCGGGCTTTCTTCAAGTATCACGAACCAACTGGCCTAGGTTTCAGCTAATCTGCATCTATAGACTATTTCACGGAGGGGTTTCAGTGTCGCCATTTTGAACTGTAAACCTTCATGTTTTGCATGTTTAACACCCAAGCGGACAGTGTTACCGTAGACCCCTTCACATGAAAACGGTTTAATCGGTGCATACGATGTTTCATGGCCTTATTAACTCGCACCGCAATATACGAAAGCGAGAAAATCATGTTTCTTGGATGAATGATTCTCTTCAATAATAGTCGCAGTTGCTAGTTCCAGTGCTGTCTGCGTCTGCCTCTCACTCGCGCTTTTGCGGGCTTTCTTCAAGTATCACGAACCAACTGGTCCAGGTTTCAGCTGTTCTGCATCTATAGACTATTTCACAGAGGGGTTTCAGTGTCACCATTTTGAACTGTAAACCTTCATGTTTTGCATGTGTAACACCCAAGCGGACAGTGTTACCGTAGACCCCTGCACATGAAAACGGTTTAATCGGTGCATACAATGTTTCATGGCCTTATTAACTCGCACCGCAATATACGAAAGCGAGAAAATCATGTTTCTTGGATGAATGATTCTCTTCAATAATAGTCGCAGTTGCTAGTTCCAGTGCTGTCTGCGTCTGCCTCTCACTCGTGCTTTTGCGGGCTTTCTTCAAGTATCACGAACCAACTGGTCCAGGTTTCAGCTGTTCTGCATCTATAGACTATTTCACGGAGGGGTTTCAGTGTCACCATTTTGAACTGTAAACCTTCATGTTTTGCATGTGTAACACCCAAGCGGACAGTGTTACCGTAGACCCCTGCACATGAAAACGGTTTAATCGGTGCATACAATGTTTCATGGCCTTATTAACTCGCACCGCAATATACGAAAGCGAGAAAATCATGTTTCTTGGATGAATGATTCTCTTCAATAATAGTCGCAGTTGCTAGTTCCAGTGCTATCTGCGTCTGCCTCTCACTCGTGCTTTTGCGGGCTTTCTTCAAGTATCACGAACCAACTGGCCCAGGTTTCAGCTGTTCTGCATCTATAGACTATTTCACGGAGGGGTTTCAGTGTCGCCATTTTGAACTGTAAACCTTCATGTTTTGCATGTTTAACACCCAAGCGGACAGTGTTACCGTAGACCCCTGCACATGAAAACGGTTTAATCGGTGCATACGATGTTTCATGGCCTTATTAACTCGCACCGCAATATACGAAAGCGAGAAAATCATGTTTCTTGGATGAATGATTCTCTTCAATAATAGTCGCAGTTGCTAGTTCCAGTGCTGTCTGCGTCTGCCTCTCACTCGTGCTTTTGCGGGCTTTCTTCAAGTATCACGAACCAACTGGTCCAGGTTTCAGCTGTTCTGCATCTATAGACTATTTCACAGAGGGGTTTCAGTGTCACCATTTTGAACTGTAAACCTTCATGTTTTGCAGGTTTAACACCTAAACGGACAGTGTTACCGTAGACCCCTGCACATGAAAACGGTTTAGTCGGTGCATACGATGTTTCATGACTCGCACCGCAATATACGAAAGCGAGAAAATCATGTTTCTTGGATGAATGATTCTCTTCAATAATAGTCGCAGTTGCTAGTTCCAGTGCTGTCTGCGTCTGCCTCTCACTCGTGCTTTTGCGGGCTTTCTTCAAGTATCACGAACCAACTGGCCCAGGTTTCAGCTGTTCTGCATCTATAGACTATTTCACGGAGGGGTTTCAGTGTCGCCATTTTGAACTGTAAACCTTCATGTTTTGCATGTTTAACACCCAAGCGGACAGTGTTACCGTAGACCCCTGCACATGAAAACGGTTTAATCGGTGCATACGATGTTTCATGGCCTTATTAACTCGCACCGCAATATACGAAAGCGAGAAAATCATGTTTCTTGGATGAATGATTCTCTTCAATAATAGTCGCAGTTGCTAGTTCCAGTGCTGTCTGCGTCTGCCTCTCACTCGTGCTTTTGCGGGCTTTCTTCAAGTATCACGAACCAACTGGCCCAGGTTTCAGCTGTTCTGCATCTATAGACTATTTCACGGAGGGGTTTAAGTGTCGCCATTTTGAACTGTAAACCTTCATGTTTTGCATATTTAACACCCAAGCGGACAGTGTTACCGTAGACCCCTGCACATGAAAACGGTTTAATCGGTGCATACGATGTTTCATGGCCTTATTAACTCGCACCGCAATATACGAAAGCGAGAAAATCATGTTTCTTGGATGAATGATTCTCTTCAATAATAGTCGCAGTTGCTAGTTCCAGTGCTGTCTGCGTCTGCCTCTCACTCGTGCTTTTGCAGGCTTTCTTCAAGTATCACGAACCAACTGGTCCAGGTTTCAGCTGTTCTGCATCTATAGACTATTTCACAGAGGGGTTTCAGTGTCACCATTTTGAACTGTAAACCTTCATGTTTTGCATGTTTAACACCCAAGCGTACAGTGTTACCGTAGACCCCTGCACATGAAAACGGTTTAATCGGTGCATACGATGTTTCATGGCCTTATTAACTCGCACCGCAATATACGAAAGCGAGAAAATCATGTTTCTTGGATGAATGATTCTCTTCAATAATAGTCGCAGTTGCTAGTTCCAGTGCTGTCTGCGTCTGCCTCTCACTCGTGCTTTTGCGGGCTTTCTTCAAGTATCACGAACCAACTGGCCCAGGTTTCAGCTGTTCTGCATCTATAGACTATTTCACGGAGGGGTTTCAGTGTCGCCATTTTGAACTGTAAACCTTCATGTTTTGCATGTTTAACACCCAAGCGGACAGTGTTACCGTAGACCCCTGCACATGAAAACGGTTTAATCGGTGCATACGATGTTTCATGGCCTTATTAACTCGCACCGCAATATACGAAAGCGAGAAAATCATGTTTCTTGGATGAATGATTCTCTTCAATAATAGTCGCAGTTGCTAGTTCCAGTGCTGTCTGCGTCTGCCTCTCACTCGTGCTTTTGCGGGCTTTCTTCAAGTATCACGAACCAACTGGCCCAGGTTTCAGCTGTTCTGCATCTATAGACTATTTCACGGAGGGGTTTCAGTGTCGCCATTTTGAACTGTAAACCTTCATGTTTTGCATGTTTAACACCCAAGCGGACAGTGTTACCGTAGACCCCTGCACATGAAAACGGTTTAATCGGTGCATACGATGTTTCATGGCCTTATTAACTCGCACCGCAATATACGAAAGCGAGAAAATCATGTTTCTTGGATGAATGATTCTCTTCAATAATAGTCGCAGTTGCTAGTTCCAGTGCTGTCTGCGTCTGCCTCTCACTCGTGCTTTTGCGGGCTTTCTTCAAGTATCACGAACCAACTGGCCCAGGTTTCAGCTGTTCTGCATCTATAGACTATTTCACGGAGGGGTTTCAGTGTCGCCATTTTGAACTGTAAACCTTCATGTTTTGCATGTTTAACACCCAAGCGGACAGTGTTACCGTAGACCCCTGCACATGAAAACGGTTTAATCGGTGCATACGATGTTTCATGGCCTTATTAACTCGCACCGCAATATACGAAAGCGAGAAAATCATGTTTCTTAAATGAATGATTCTCTTCAATAATAGTCGCAGTTGCTAGTTCCAGTGCTGTCTGCGTCTGCCTCTCACTCGTGCTTTTGCGGGCTTTCTTCAAGTATCACGAACCAACTGGCCCAGGTTTCAGCTGTTCTGCATCTATAGACTATTTCACGGAGGGGTTTCAGTGTCGCCATTTTGAACTGTAAACCTTCATGTTTTGCATGTTTAACATCTAAACGGACAGTGTTACCGTAGACCCCTGCACATGAAAACGGTTTAGTCGGTGCATACGATGTTTCATGACTCGCACCGCAATATACGAAAGCGAGAAAATCTTGTTTCTTGGATGAATGATTCTCTTCAATAATAGTCGCAGTTGCTAGTTCCAGTGCTGTCTGCGTCTGCCTCTCACTCGTGCTTTTGCGGGCTTTCTTCAAGTATCACGAACCAACTGGCCCAGGTTTCAGCTGTTCTGCATCTATAGACTATTTCACAGAGGGGTTTCAGTGTCACCATTTTGAACTGTAAACCTTCATGTTTTGCATGTTTAACACCCAAGCGGACAGTGTTACCGTAGACCCCTGCACATGAAAACGGTTTAATCGGTGCATACGATGTTTCATGGCCTTATTAACTCGCACCGCAATATACGAAAGCGAGAAAATCATGTTTCTTGGATGAATGATTCTCTTCAATAATAGTCGCAGTTGCTAGTTCCAGTGCTGTCTGCGTCTGCCTCTCACTCGTGCTTTTGCGGGCTTTCTTCAAGTATCACGAACCAACTGGCCCAGGTTTCAGCTGTTCTGCATCTATAGACTATTTCACGGAGGTGTTTCAGTGTCGCCATTTTGAACTGTAAACCTTCATGTTTTGCATGTTTAACACCCAAGCGGACAGTGTTACCGTAGACCCCTGCACATGAAAACGGTTTAATCGGTGCATACGATGTTTCATGGCCTTATTAACTCGCACCGCAATATACTAAAGCGAGAAAATCATGTTTCTTGGATGAATGATTCTCTTCAATAATAGTCGCAGTTGCTAGTTCCAGTGCTGTCTGCGTCTGCCTCTCACTCGTGCTTTTGCGGGCTTTCTTCAAGTATCACGAACCAACTGGCCCAGGTTTCAGCTGTTCTGCATCTATAGACTATTTCACGGAGGGGTTTCAGTGTCGCCATTTTGAACTGTAAACCTTCATGTTTTGCATGTTTAACACCCAAGCGGACAGTGTTACCGTAGACCCCTGCACATGAAAACGGTTTAATCGGTGCATACGATGTTTCATGGCCTTATTAACTCGCACCGCAATATACGAAAGCGAGAAAATCATGTTTCTTGGATGAATGATTCTCTTCAATAATAGTCGCAGTTGCTAGTTCCAGTGCTGTCTGCGTCTGCCTCTCACTCGTGCTTTTGCGGGCTTTCTTCAAGTATCACGAACCAACTGGTCCAGGTTTCAGCTGTTCTGCATCTATAGACTATTTCACGGAGGGGTTTCAGTGTCGCCATTTTGAACTGTAAACCTTCATGTTTTGCATGTTTAACACCCAAGCGGACAGTGTTACCGTAGACCCCTGCACATGAAAACGGTTTAATGGGTGCATACGATGTTTCATGGCCTTGTTAACTCGCACCGCAATATACGAAAGCGAGAAAATCATGTTTCTTGGATGAATGATTCTCTTCAATAATAGTCGCAGTTGCTAGTTCCAGTGCTGTCTGCGTCTGCCTCTCACTCGTGCTTTTGCGGGCTTTCTTCAAGTATCACGAACCAACTGGCCCAGGTTTCAGCTGTTCTGCATCTATAGACTATTTCACGGAGGGGTTTCAGTGTCGCCATTTTGAACTGTAAACCTTCATGTTTTGCATGTTTAACACCCAAGCGGACAGTGTTACCGTAGACCCCTGCACATGAAAACGGTTTAATCGGTGCATACGATGTTTCATGGCCTTATTAACTCGCACCGCAATATACGAAAGCGAGAAAATCATGTTTCTTGGATGAATGATTCTCTTCAATAATAGTCGCAGTTGCAAGTTCCAGTGCTGTCTTCGTCTGCCTCTCACTCGTGCTTTTGCGGGCTTTCTTCAAGTATCACGAACCAACTGGTCCAGGTTTCAGCTGTTCTGCATCTATAGACTATTTCACGGAGGGGTTTCAGTGTCGCCATTTTGAACTGTAAACCTTCATGTTTTGCATGTTTAACACCCAAGCGGACAGTGTTACCGTAGACCCCTGCACATGAAAACGGTTTAATCGGTGCATACGATGTTTCATGGCCTTATTAACTCGCACCGCAATATACGAAAGCGAGAAAATCATGTTTCTTGGATGAATGATTCTCTTCAATAATAGTCGCAGTTGCTAGTTCCAGTGCTGTCTGCGTCTGCCTCTCACTCGTGCTTTTGCGGGCTTTCTTCAAGTATCACGAACCAACTGGCCCAGGTTTCAGCTGTTCTGCATCTATAGACTATTTCACGGAGGGGTTTCAGTGTCGCCATTTTGAACTGTAAACCTTCATGTTTTGCATGTTTAACACCCAAGCGGACAGTGTTACCGTAGACCCCTGCACATGAAAACGGTTTAATCGGTGCATACGATGTTTCATGGCCTTATTAACTCGCACCGCAATATACGAAAGCGAGAAAATCATGTTTCTTGGATGAATGATTCTCTTCAATAATAGTCGCAGTTGCTAGTTCCAGTGCTGTCTGCGTCTGCCTCTCACTCGTGCTTTTGCGGGCTTTCTTCAAGTATCACGAACCAACTGGTCCAGGTTTCAGCTGTTCTGCATCTATAGACTATTTCACGGAGGGGTTTCAGTGTCGCCATTTTGAACTGTAAACCTTCATGTTTTGCATGTTTAACACCCAAGCGGACAGTGTTACCGTAGACCCCTGCACATGAAAACGGTTTAATCGGTGCATACGATGTTTCATGGCCTTATTAACTCTCACCGCAATATACGAAAGCGAGAAAATCATGTTTCTTGGATGAATGATTCTCTTCAATAATAGTCGCAGTTGCTAGTTCCAGTGCTGTCTGCGTCTGCCTCTCACTCGTGCTTTTGCGGGCTTTCTTCAAGTATCACGAACCAACTGGCCCAGGTTTCAGCTGTTCTGCATCTATAGACTATTTCACGGAGGGGTTTCAGTGTCGCCATTTTGAACTGTAAACCTTCATGTTTTGCATGTTTAACACCCAAGCGGACAGTGTTACCGTAGACCCCTGCACGTGAAAACGGTTTAATCGGTGCATACGATGTTTCATGGCCTTATTAACTCGCACCGCAATATACGAAAGCGAGAAAATCATGTTTCTTGGATGAATGATTCTCTTCAATAATAGTCGCAGTTGCTAGTTCCAGTGCTGTCTGCGTCTGCCTCTCACTCGTGCTTTTGCGGGCTTTCTTCAAGTATCACGAACCAACTGGCCCAGGTTTCAGCTGTTCTGCATCTATAGACTATTTCACGGAGGGGTTTCAGTGTCGCCATTTTGAACTGTAAACCTTCATGTTTTGCATGTTTAACACCCAAGCGGACAGTGTTACCGTAGACCCCTGCACATGAAAACGGTTTAATCGGTGCATACGATGTTTCATGGCCTTATTAACTCGCACCGCAATATACGAAAGCGAGAAAATCATGTTTCTTGGATGAATGATTCTCTTCAATAATAGTCGCAGTTGCTAGTTCCAGTGCTGTCTGCGTCTGCCTCTCACTCGTGCTTTTGCGGGCTTTCTTCAAGTATCACGAACCAACTGGCCCAGGTTTCAGCTGTTCTGCATCTATAGACTATTTCACGGAGGGGTTTCAGTGTCGCCATTTTGAACTGTAAACCTTCATGTTTTGCATGTTTAACACCCAAGCGGACAGTGTTACCGTAGACCCCTGCACATGAAAACGGTTTAATCGGTGCATACGATGTTTCTTGGCCTTATTAACTCGCACCGCAATATACGAAAGCGAGAAAATCATGTTTCTTGGATGAATGATTCTCTTCAATAATAGTCGCAGTTGCTAGTTCCAGTGCTGTCTGCGTCTGCCTCTCACTCGTGCTTTTGCGGGCTTTCTTCAAGTATCACGAACCAACTGGTCCAGGTTTCAGCTGTTCTGCATCTATAGACTATTTCACGGAGGGGTTTCAGTGTCGCCATTTTGAACTGTAAACCTTCATGTTTTGCATGTTTAACACCCAAGCGGACAGTGTTACCGTAGACCCCTGCACATGAAAACGGTTTAATCGGTGCATACGATGTTTCATGGCCTTATTAACTCGCACCGCAATATACGAAAGCGAGAAAATCATGTTTCTTGGATGAATGATTCTCTTCAATAATAGTCGCAGTTGCTAGTTCCAGTGCTGTCTGCGTCTGCCTCTCACTCGTGCTTTTGCGGGCTTTCTTCAAGTATCACGAACCAACTGGCCCAGGCTTCAGCTGTTCTGCATCTATAGACTATTTCACGGAGGGGTTTCAGTGTCGCCATTTTGAACTGTAAACCTTCATGTTTTGCATGTTTAACACCCAAGCGGACAGTGTTACCGTAGACCCCTGCACATGAAAACGGTTTAATCGGTGCATACGATGTTTCATGGCCTTATTAACTCGCACCGCAATATACGAAAGCGAGAAAATCATGTTTCTTGGATGAATGATTCTCTTCAATAATAGTCGCAGTTGCTAGTTCCAGTGCTGTCTGCGTCTGCCTCTCACTCGTGCTTTTGCGGGCTTTCTTCAAGTATCACGAACCAACTGGCCCAGGTTTCAGCTGTTCTGCATCTATAGACTATTTCACGGAGGGGTTTCAGTGTCGCCATTTTGAACTGTAAACCTTCATGTTTTGCATGTTTAACATCCAAGCGGACAGTGTTACCGTAGACCCCTGCACATGAAAACGGTTTAATCGGTGCATACGATGTTTCATGGCCTTATTAACTCGCACCGCAATATACGAAAGCGAGAAAATTATGTTTCTTGGATGAATGATTCTCTTCAATAATAGTCGCAGTTGCTAGTTCCAGTGCTGTCTGCGTCTGCCTCTCACTCGTGCTTTTGCGGGCTTTCTTCAAGTATCACGAACCAACTGGCCCAGGTTTCAGCTGTTCTGCATCTATAGACTATTTCACGGAGGGGTTTCAGTGTCGCCATTTTGAACTGTAAACCTTCATGTTTTGCATGTTTAACATCCAAGCGGACAGTGTTACCGTAGACCCCTGCACATGAAAACGGTTTAATCGGTGCATACGATGTTTCATGGCCTTATTAACTCGCACCGCAATATACGAAAGCGAGAAAATCATGTTTCTTGGATGAATGATTCTCTTCAATAATAGTCGCAGTTGCTAGTTCCAGTGCTGTCTGCGTCTGCCTCTCACTCGTGCTTTTGCGGGCTTTCTTCAAGTATCACGAACCAACTGGTCCAGGTTTCAGCTGTTCTGCATCTATAGACTATTTCACGGAGGGGTTTCAGTGTCGCCATTTTGAACTGTAAACCTTCATGTTTTGCATGTTTAACACCCAAGCGGACAGTGTTACCGTAGACCCCTGCACATGAAAACGGTTTAATCGGTGCATACGATGTTTCATGGCCTTATTAACTCGCACCGCAATATACGAAAGCGAGAAAATCATGTTTCTTGGATGAATGATTCTCTTCAATAATAGTCGCAGTTGCTAGTTCCAGTGCTGTCTGCGTCAGCCTCTCACTCGTGCTTTTGCGGGCTTTCTTCAAGTATCACGAACCAACTGGCCCAGGTTTCAGCTGTTCTGCATCTATAGACTATTTCACGGAGGGGTTTCAGTGTCGCCATTTTGAACTGTAAACCTTCATGTTTTGCATGTTTAACACCCAAGCGGACAGTGTTACCGTAGACCCCTGCACATGAAAACGGTTTAATCGGTGCATACGATGTTTCATGGCCTTATTAACTCGCACCGCAATATACGAAAGCGAGAAAATCATGTTTCTTGGATGAATGATTCTCTTCAATAATAGTCGCAGTTGCTAGTTCCAGTGCTGTCTGCGTCTGCCTCTCACTCGTGCTTTTGCGGGCTTTCTTCAAGTATCACGAACCAACTGGTCCAGGTTTCAGCTGTTCTGCATCTATAGACTATTTCACAGAGGGGTTTCAGTGTCACCATTTTGAACTGTAAACCTTCATGTTTTGCAGGTTTAACACCTAAACGGACAGTGTTACCGTAGACCCCTGCACATGAAAACGGTTTAGTCGGTGCATACGATGTTTCATGACTCGCACCGCAATATACGAAAACGAGAAAACATCGACATAGCAGCCCGAGATGGCGCCCATACATACCACGTGACGCGTGCACGCAGTGAATCCCGACATCCCGACGACAGACCCAAGATGGATAGGCTGCTGGTGGTTGGGTTACGTGTTCTGGGGATGCCTGCTGCTGTTGGCCAGCGTACCGGTGCTGCTGTTTCCAAAGGTGATGCCGGCCCGGTTGCCAGACCCACCGCTGGTTTTCAAGAAACGCGCCGATTCGAGCCACCTCTCAGGTAAGTCTTTCCACACGACTATACAGTTATTACGTACAGTCGGCGTCAGAGGCTTAGACAACGCTAAGACTGGGAAAGCTTTGAACCGACCAGCCATTTGTGACTGCTTTGAGTTTAAAATGCGCGGTACATGTTAGCATGTTTTATAGACAGTGAGAACTTGAATAGTGCGAATTCGAAAAAAGCTTTTCTTGTGTACCTCGTCTCTAAACTCTTGACGCTGACTTTACGTGTAGCACATTCGCGCGAACGGAGATAACTAACTGCACACTGTAGTAAAACTGCAACGATGGCTTCAAAAACCAGTTGTAGTATCTTGCGAAAAAAAAAAAAAAACTAGGACAAGGCGTTCGCTTCTCTTGTTCGCGTTTTTTTTGCGCTTGCAAATGTGTCTCATCAAATGTGTCAGCATCGGCTTGCTTAACTCTCTTTCTTAGCCACTCAGCTGCAATGGTAGCTTGAATCGCGTCATGGAGCAGAGTATCATACCGGGCACACAAATTGAGCGGTCTTCCGTGCGAAGTTTTACGTCTAGAATTTGGATCAACAGGTCCTGACAATTTTTCAAAAGTATTCGCTATATCGTTTTGTATGCATAAGCATGGCGACCTTCGAATATCGCCTAAAATTGAAAGTTAAAAATTTCAAACTTATACTTTGCTCTATTCTGGCTGAAACTTTGCGCGAATATTGCACTTTTTGTTTCTCATGGCTCATTGTTGCACATGGCTCATTTATCCGCTTAACTTTTAAGGGCGGTGGGCAAATGCTAAGCGGTTTGAGCATGCAAAAAGTAATCACAGCTGCTGAAATTATGTGATGTAGCATACGCTTGCGTCGCCAACTCATTGCAGATGCAGTAAGCAGCTGCTCGGGGAGATGATGCGTCTTGATAAGATAGCTTTGTAGAATATCTGATAATCTTATCGGGTTCAGCATATGTAGATTGTGAAATGAACTGAAGTCCAATCGGTCAGCTGCGCGGATGACGATGCTGATATTGTTGTTGTTGTTGTTGTTGTTGTTCTTGTTGATGACGATGATGATGATGATGATGATGATGATGATGATGATGATGTGTGTGTGGGGTTTAACGTCCTTAGCCACTAGACCACCGCGGCAGAGCACGCGTTAATACGACTTATAAAGCGTTTTACAACAGCGAAAGAACAACCAGTCGCCGCACAATGCGAAGAGCGCAACGAGTGGACCTTCAAATGCTCCGAACCACCACGAAAGCTTGTTCTTGTTTCCCTGTTTACTGTCATGCATACCCACTTCAGCCATAATTCCTCATCGTCGTCGGCCACTGCGTGGACAACTGGCACAAAAGTTTTTGCATGTGCCTAGCGGATACCACGCCTCTCAAAAGAGTGACGAAAAATAGCATAGCGAATGCCAGCCTACTACCCAAAAGTTTATTATTAATGCTTAGTGGGCACCAAGCAAGTGTACTTGCAGTGTAGTTACCCAATGAGTGTTCTCAAAAGGCTCTGAAAGGCCGCTCTTCTAGCTTTCGCTGTGACTGTGCCGCGCCTACCGCGCTGGCCCGGCTGTTTTTTTTTTTTACGTCATGAGCAATATTTATTCTTGCTGCCTGAATTTATTATTTCATTGCGTTGTCTGTTCGGCCAGGTCTTCACATATCTTTTGTCTTTCTGTACCTTGTCCGCTCGCAGAGATCAGCAAGTCACTGACCCGACTGCTGCGCAAACGTGTCTACGTTCTCCAGCTGTTCGTTTCGATGCTGATGGTGAGCGGACTACAGGGCTACACCATGTTCTCGGCCAAGTACATGGAGGTGCAGTTTCGAAACTCGGCCGCCAGGGCGAGTGCATTTGCTGGTGAGTTTGGGAAGCGAGAATGGACGAGTGAATTCTTAGACAACAACAAGAGACCAAGCGAGGAAACACCGTCGGTTAAAATATAAAGATTAAATGAAGGGAGAGTGTTCTGTTGACAAATGCGATGCTTAGGAAGCCAGCGCTGGAAGCGTAAAAAATCTAAGCAGCAAATAGCCAAAAGACAGATCTACGATAGCTCTTGTAGTATGTGTACGTCGTTTGAAGCCAGAATGGTTGCATTGCGGACTCGGACGTATCGAGCCAAGTACGAAGGGATAAACATTGTGTAGCTTGTGTGGAGAGGAGGAGAAAACGGCTGGACACCTGATATTTTTTTTCTAAATTAAGCAATAGGGCTGAAATTTTTATATCATTGCTGTGTACGTACAGTGAAGGCAAAATATATTTTAAGCTGGTAAAAATAACAAGAAGGAATTGCTGTTTAGTCGCTGAAATAGAATCAGTAGTGAAATTTTTTGTTTGGCTACTTAGTGAATAATACATATCGTGTTACAACTCGATTCCCAATGTTTGTACCATGCACACATAGAGAATTCCTGAAAGAGACGACCAAAGACCACTCGTTCGTATAGCACGAGGTCACAAAGAAACCCATGCAGATTTCTTAGAAAGTAAAGCTTTTGCCTGAAGAAATATTCGTCATGATCCGGGCTTTAAACTGGGAACCGGGGTTGTCGCCCAACCAATTAAGCTAACCATGGATGCTTGCAATTGGCAGCGCCACGACAAATTAACAAGAAGCGCATGGGCACACAATATAGAAAATGTGTTCTGAGGAATCCTGCAACATGGAGAAAGGGTTATGATTGGGTAATTGACAGCCACCTACCTGTATGCAGTGTACAGCGGCAAGAAAATCTATAATGATTTTTAAAAAGATTTCGTTATGCTTGTCTTCAACTGAAAACTTTTCTGTCGGAGAACTTAAAAACCATATGAAATTTTCTGTATTTTTTTACTAGACCATCCGCCACCTTACTGGATTCCCCAGAACTCATTTGCAATGACAATATCAGTTCGGAAAGTCTCGCAATTCCAGTTTTCTTTCGCAAGCTGACCAACTTGTCACATCTGTATGTCGAGCGACTTTGCTTTGTTTGCTGCATGCTTGTCGCGTCATCTGTAATGTGCATTAGCAGGGCCAAGTGCCAAAAATACACTGCCACTTGACCATTCATTCAGCGCGTCGGTGTTTGATGTAAGCAGCTGCCCACGATTGCGCATCTGAGCTCGTCTGCACAAACAGTGCCGGTCTTGTCAGCACCACCGGCGTCCTTGCCAAAAGGATCTATTGAAAAGCCGGCCATCCAGAGTATACGCTACCGCCTGCCTCGACAAATGACCGCTGCCGAGTTCTTGAAAAACAAGTGACCTTGACTTGCACGAGCGAGTGACGTTCCGTGGAGCGCACGCGATAAATCCATCACCGTTCGCTCTCTCTTTTCGTTGCTTTATTTCATCGCGTCGCGTTGCCAAACTGGCCGCAGCGTAACAGCTAATAACATCATAGAAGTGCAAGAGTATTCTCCATTTATCTTGCTTTGTGTTGCGTGAGTTGACAAGCTCTACAATGTAGCATTCATTCAAAAAACAAAAACAAATTGACTAGAAATAGCAGGGGACCGTTTCAGTGCCAAGAAAGAGACAAGGTTGGGGGGAGGGGCAGTGTCAACACGTGCCGAAGCCACGATATTAGTATGAGGCAAGCCATGGCATGACACGCCGAGTTATTTTGGCCACCTGCGGTTCTTTGACACTCACTCAGATTACTATGCCCATTTTTGTTTCTTGCATTTGTCTTCAATCGTAATAGTGCGCTACTTTTTAGCCCTTCACAAGCTTAGCGACTGTATAACACATCTCAAGCTAGTTGGTTGTTGAATGTTAGATAAAAACAGCGCACACTTTACGTTGAAGTAAAGAAGGAACAGGAGGTGCAGGCGCCGTGCCTCCTCTTCTTCGCTTAAACTACCGCGCGAGACCATACGTAGGCAGCATGACATTTAAAGCAGCGAAACGTCTATCCTTGTGTTTTCAGGATATAGTGCTAAATTTTCCGTAACTTTTACTCATCTCTATAGGATGCGATAGGTTTCTCGCTTATTCATACCATCTCTCTCTCTTTTCTCTCTCTCGATTCTCGCTCATCATTTAAAAGACGTCGGTTCGCACTATGTCGGCACCTCGCTAAGCCAGTTCGGGGCAGTGTCATTCGTTTTCGTTGTTTTTGTTGTTCCTGCAAACTCTTCGAATTCACTGCAGTGCTAATCCGTTGAGTTGTCAACGATGGTGCCCTCTGTAGCATGCCCCTCGATCTATTCAAGGGCTCATATCCTCCGTGTTTAACATCGCGAGTTTCCTGGTCTCCGGTCTGGTGATCCACCGCCTGAGGCCCTCGCCCCGTGTTCTGGCCTGGTACAACGTGGTCGTCACCTTCGTTGTCTCCTGCGGCTTCGCTGTGGCGATGCTCATCAAGTGCGACTACGGCACCATGCCCGGAGTTTCACTCGTCAATGGAAAGTGAGTGGAAGGCTCCTTGTTACTTAATAGCGTATACCGACGCGATTTCGAGGCACCTCCAAAAGAGGCATCTGTCGTCACCATGGAGTGCGCTATCAACAGACTCCGCACACCGGAGCCACACAAGACGTACAAAATATTGTGCTTTGATTTCAAAGTTGGTCGCTTAGCATCTTCAAGCCAGCCCTACTGCAAATTAACATTATTACAAGTCACTTCAGTTCACCGGGTTTGCGAATTTTGCTTCCTGCATGCAGAATAAATCGCATAAATTGCTCTTAGTCTCTGAACGGCAATTCACTCGTCGTTTTTTACTTGAACCACGTGCGACTGACAGCAAACAGGTCGCTGTTGCTAGTATGTAGCGGGTTGCCGTCTTGCCGTGACGTCATACCTCTGTTTACACGTCGCTGCAAAGCCGAAACCGTATTCGTTGTTTTAAGATAGTGATATTAAGTGTATATTAAACGCAATCTTAAGCACCATGACATTCTCTTTAGGATTCTCAACACCCGTGTTTTTATTTGAAGCAACAATCCAAAAATATTTAAAATTTGTGCCAAGTGAAGTTTGTACCTGAAATTTAATAGAATTGAATTGAATTTGTTTTGCAGCAGGGTTGCGAGAATCAGCAGGCAATAAAAGCCGAGGTTGAGGTGAACCTTGCAACCTCACACACAAGGTTGCTTATAGGAGATAAACAAGACAGTGAACACCGCAACACATTGGGCTAAAAAACGCAGTAAATGTGATCTATGGCCATTAACAAGAAAGCTTAGAAAAGCATTACGTTCTGTCGGTTGCAAAAGCTTGCGGGATCTGCAGTGCGTGGCCGAGTGAGGAAAAACTGCCTCGATGCGTCTCCTACCGTCGCACGGCGGGCGTTGAGGATATAGGCCGCAGCCTACAAATGTAAGATCAGGCAATGGTGCGTTGGCTTAAGACGTCATCGCTCATCACTGAGGCCGTGTCACAGTAGGTGTCGCCGCGATGCAGTTTTTCGTCGCTGGACCACGCGCTGCAGATCCCGCAAACTTTTCCCGCTGGCTGTACATATTACTCCCGTCGGCAGTACATATTAGAGAGCTTTAGAATAGCGCACCGCAAGCCCTTACGGTGTGGTCGCTGCCACTGCGCATGCGTCGTAACGCGAGTCGGCGTTCGCGTTCGCGGACCGCACGCAGAAAATCCGAAATCGCGTTCGGCGATAGCGGCCCGCATGGGGCCCGCAAGCGTTGGTTTCGAGGCTATACGGTGTCGCTGCGATCGTGCGTTGCAGTTCGCAGCAGGGCAAACGCGATTCTAAAACTCTTATGGCACCCACTTCGACCGCAACGCCCGCAGTGCTTGCAAACGGTATTCTAAAACTTCCTATTAAAAAACGTCTGAAATCGCTTACGGTGTTGTGCAAGTGCGAACCGTAAAACAGAACGAATTTCTCATTGATCCTGCGCCCTTTTCATCGCTGTAGCTTCTCCCTCTCTCCCCCTCCTGTTTTATATCTCCGCTTTTTATTTGAATAATTGACATGTGGGGTTGAACGTCCCAAAACTACCACGGGATTATGAGAGACGCCGTAGTGGAGGGCTCCGGAAATTGCGACCTCCTGGGGTTCTCTAATGTTCACGCAAATCTGAGCACACAGGCCTCCAGCATTTTCGCCTCCATCGAAAATGCAGCCGCTGCAGCCGGGGTTTGATCCCGTAACCTGCGGGTATATCTCCGCTTTTCAATTGTATTGGTTAAAATATTTATTTCTAACTCGGCAAGTTTGCAGTGAATGTAAACAAGCGACTTGTCTTTCGGTTGGCTAATGCTTGTGAAACGTGCGGAGATAAGTATAGTAGCAGACTTTCTGCTTGCAGCCATCAGGCCTAGTTCCTATGCTCACTGGTAAGAAAATATAAATTTATTTCCGATAGCGATTTCTGATGCCACAGACTAGTACGTGGCGTGTCAGGGTATGCAGGCACCTACTTAACATTTGAAAGATGCAAGTTCCAATCAAATTCTTGAATTTAAAACGAGGCGATGTTGAAAGACACATGTGACATTCGTCTGAATAATTGTGAAATCTCAGAAGTATCTGTCAGGTCCTTGTCGGATAACAAGGACATGTTAATGAATGAAATTCGCTGGACTCTGGACTAGAAATTCACTTTTCCTTCCAGGCTCGACCTACACAACAGGTGCAACGACCAGTGTGACTGCACTCTGCAGAAGTACCAGCCTGTGTGCGAACCTGTCGGTGGCACAATGTACTTCTCGCCCTGCTTTGCCGGCTGCCAAATGCCAGCCGGAGAGTTCGGAGCCAACCTGACTAAGGTAACTTTAATCACTTCAACGTAGCCGGTGTTCGTGTAACTTCATTTTATTTAAAATACAGGATTACGTGACTGGACTGCATTCTGTGTTGTCTGGTTTGTCGCTGCGAGATGGGCTCTTGCGCTCTTGCGATTATTTTTTTTTATCATTTGACTTAACAACATGAAGTTTCTCCAGGCGCTTTTATGTCACATTTCTTTTTAGCTATTATCTGCGAAAAAGAGTTATCGGCGCTGCATAAAAGCACCAACACCTTCCAGATGACATATCATTTTAAAAAATTAAGGCAGCCTCCTTTGTTTATCTATAGCTTCTCTTTATTGCTGTCTTTCTTTCTTTTTCCTTCCTACTTTCGGTTTTTCTCTTTTATTTCTACTTATTTATTCCTCTCTATTTTTTTTCTTTCTTGACCTTCTTTTTTTCTAGTTCTTCCTTTTCTTTCGTTCTCTCCTTTCATTTTCGCTTGCTTCTACTTTCTTTCTATCCGTTTCCCTAGCTCACCATTTTCTTGTCGTTCATTATTCTCTCTTTTTTTACTCCTTCTGTCTCTCTTTCTACTTTCGCTCCTTCTCACCCTCACTCTCTCTCTCTCTTTCTTTCTCTTTCTATTTTTCAATCCCTTTCTTCTCTCTCTTTCTTGCTCATTCTCTGACTTCATCTGTCTCAGTATTTTCTTTTTCATGATATCTCTTCATTTCTGTATTTGAATGCCGTGCTCTTCCTTTGTCCTTTCCCTCTCCATAGCCTCACTTCCCCTTTTTAGTAGATGTGTTTAAGGAGTGGTTGGTGCCTTGGTATGGCTCTGGCTACTCCGCTTCTCTCACATAGTAGTTTTGAATAGGAATAAAGTAGTAAGGAATTCACGCACCCCACCCTCTTGCTTTGCTATACGATATAAGGCTATGCTATTCACTGTTAGCGATGCCTTGCGACATGTCTTTTTTTTCTTCTTATGTTCGGCCTTCATAGAATTTGGAGAAACCGCATGGCTATGTGAACGACTGCGATACAAATGTTAGACCAATACTTTACTCAGTCTGTGAGCAAACTAAAGGAAGGATTTGGAAAATTTGAATACGGCAAAGAAGTCTTCGCACCGATGGATGCTCTTGTGAAAATGAAAGTTTTGTAATCTCAGCTGCATGACGGAAGCGCTGTGGTGGGAAAGTGGATCCATGTCTGGAAATAAAGAAAAAAAAGTGCTTGGACAGCCGATTGGTTACGATGCTTGCCTTCGTATAGTGGAAACCCGGGTTCGAATCCCCAAGAATTTTTCTGGCAAAAAACTTTTCGGTTTCTTTTTCTGTGTTCCTTTCTCTCCTTCTCTCTCTTTCTCTCTTGCTTTCTACTTTCGGTCTCTCGTACATCATGTTATTGTATCTCGCGCCGCAGAAATCACCGCAATTGTTCTGGGAGCCAAGCATAATGGTGAAGATGAATGGACAAAAAGAGCGTCTGCTTGTCCACGATGATGGCCATTTCAGAGCTTAAGAATCTCTTCATGCATGCAGCAAGCCTCCAGAAATTGGCGATGAAGCATATAAGGTTTAGGGCAAATGGAAATGAAGCAATATTTCTGCTTGTACGACTGAAGTCTCTTCAGAGCTCTGCGGGTCTTTAACAGGATTCAAAGAATCCAGCTCAGCGAGCCTCCAAGGAAGTCGTGATGGAATAAACGGGGTTAGTTTATATGAAAGTAATAATAATATAATTTTTTCTCTGTCTAGTAGCCATGGATAAAGAAGATAGCTTAGTGTGCATGCTACAATAAAACCAAACTAGGAAATACATTTATTTCGCCTTATCAGGAGCAAAATAATGCAGTGCCATGCTTTTGGTGACCTCAAGCAGCATTTTGCCACTTATTGAGCAGAAGCGACAACCCTGTCAGTCACTGCGTTACGAAGACAAATGCTTTGTAAGTAGGCTATTTCGTAGGCTCGGGGCACGCGTCAAGAACTGATAGGCGCTGTTCGGGCTTTTTGCATACGTGCGCGCCGATATCTTTCATGGCCAATAGGATAAGGTGCCGTCTTAGTTCCGCTGTGCAGTCACGTCAAGAAGGTCCTCACCGATTCGTCGTGTAATCGCCATATATAGATGTGATAAGTTTCGCAGCATGTCCAGAGATAAGAGGGCTCGAGGGCTCTCGTCTGGGTTTGCGTCGGAAGGGTTGCGTGAAAGGTATCGGGGCAACTCGTGTTTACTTACCCCCGTCTCTTTCCTCCATGAGGCATTGGGATTTTGATCGGTTCTATGCACAACAACCAAAGATTGATTGATATGTGGGGTTTGACGTCCCGAAATCACCATATAATTATGCTAAGGCACGTTGCCGGGCTAGTTGGTTGGGGTTCATCATTTTTAATGGTATGAGTGGGATACTTGTCTGTGTCCTTGTCGTGATGTGACTGCGCACCACGACAAGGACACAAAAGGAGCGTCTCTCATTTTGTGTCCTTGTCATGGTGCGCTATACCCTTATATATAATTATGAGAAACGCCGTAGTGGAGGGCTCCGGAAATTTTCACCACCTGGGGTTCTTTAACGTACCGCATAACAACCAAGCAGACCAGCAGTGCGCCAGGCTGCGTACCAGCAACCTTAGCAACAAATGTGCTCAACAAACATAGTGGTGGTAGAACATATCAGCTACATTCTCTTCGTCATGGAACATTGTCACCGTCGCTGGGGTAATTAGATGATCCCTACACCACACAGAAGTCAAAATTTAGTTCTGTTGTTGCGGTTGTTCAGGAGTCTCAGTAACGAACACGAAGCTGCAAATTTTTTTTTCTAAGCTGTACCGTAATAGTGGAGTTACGTGTGTTTGATGATACAAATGTAGCACTCGCTTGTTTCATTTTTTGCCGGCGATACGCTCATTTCGTTTGCTCATGTTTCTTCCCGGGCCGAGAGTTTCTCTTCGCCGCGCGACGAGAAAACACATATGTAGTGCACGTACATGCAAATAGGCAGTTCCATTTTTTTTGTTTTTTGCTGCTGACATGATCATAATATCTTGGCGACGTCACTAAACGCTGGGGATACTGAAAGGATAGAAAAGAAAGACTGAATTGTTTTGTTTTCGTTTTTTTTCATGCGTGCCCGCGGCGCAAAGTGCAGTTTTAAAACTGTTACCCATCAAGGCATTCTGAACTTGGCGTGTGTTTTACTTGAATGGTTAAAAACAAAAAGACATTGGAGGTTGTTTAGGGGCCCTTTAAAAATTGCATTGGCAGCAGAAAGTCTATGCTCGTATACGCAGAGAGGCCGCTCCATTTCATTCGCATGCACCACACAATTTTGTATTGCATTCAAGAATACCGAGGTGCGTTCCTACCGAAACTTTGACTGATTCCCTTTAGGGCACGCTCAAAATGTCAGCGAAAGTATGTAGTACGCAATGGCGTGCCAGCTTTTTATGCCACTAATTTGAATTTGAGGTAAAACTATAACTAGTTCTCGTGAGCTTCGCTTTCCTCACTGCTGAAATCTAGAAGACTCTCTGGCATAATCGCAACGTCTTGTCAGCGGTCGTGGTCTTGTGGACGCTTCTCGAATGCACTGATATTGTGAGGGGTGTTTACCCTGTAACCTAGTTTTTCTGAATGCTCAGCTATAAGTGAAACTTTTGCCAGGAAAACAGCGGCGATGGTCTTTAGTACAGGAATCTATAATAACACCAGATTTGTAAAAATGACGTAAAGCACTTTTACAGTCCTGGCTTTAAAGCTCTACCGACTTCTGTGGGTATGAAAGATGTGGCATAACATTTATTCGCTTTTAATCGCAGTTTTGTAATAAGAGGAGCCAAAGACGATTATCACGTCACACGTTCTGGTCACTTTTTTTTGCGTGACGTGGTTGTAAGTTGCGTGCTGTCCGAATACTCGAGTGCGTGAAGAGAATCGAGCTCATAATCTGAACCATGAGCCCAAAATGTGCGAACGAAAAACAGGCAGGTCTACAGTCACCACTCGGAGAATGACAGGCCATCGCCTTTTGAAGCGTGCCGAAGGTCATTCAAGGGCGATTTTCGGAGCACTAGCACTAGCTCCCAGCTCCCACCATGGCAACACGCGATGGTTGGTATTCTGAGCACCCGAAAAGGTTTCGATTGTATTGCTACAAAACTAACAAGAGCTGTGCTGTCATCAAAACTTTTGACGCGCCCGTTCATCATAGATATAACCGTGAGGTGGGTGGGTGGGGACCCCCCTCCCCTCACTCCCACCGACTATCGTGAATCTCTTGTTTTTTGTGTGCGCCTATATGCTCCTACAGACACTAACGCTTGAGCAAAGCGCATAAAGTGTAGTTGTAGCCCCTCCCCCCTTCTTTTCACAAGAATGTTCGATTTACAACTCAGTGCAAAGCACCCCGCCCATGCTCGCGAAATGAAAATAATAGGGAATGCTGGATAGCTTAATTTCACTTGGGTTCGTTCCGGCGCATGAACATAATCAAAGCACTGAGCAAAGACGCATGCAGAATACAGCTCGTCTGGGTGTTTTAATTTTACTTAGCTTTGCATGAGCACGATCAAAGCACTGAGCAAAGATGCATGCAGGATACAGCTCGTCTATTCTAGCCAGCATACGTCTTACCACCATCGCTTGTGTATTTTTTTCATTATCGTAATTATCATCTTCGTTCAAATGACCAAGCCGATAATGCCGTACACTGTATATGCAAAGAGCTCTGCAGACATCATGTTCCTATAATGATCTAGTGACGGTGTTTCTCAGCTGACCAACTGCGACTGCCTGAAAACGTTCGACGACAGTGACTACTTCTCGGGAAACGCCATGGTGGGCTTCTGCAAGGGAACCTGCCCCATGTTCGTGCAGTTCATCATCCTCATCTCGCTCACGCACTTCATGGCCGTCTCCACATCTGTGAGCCACACGCTGTTCATGCTTCGGTAAGCACCATCTATACGCACTTTCAAGGCTAAGGCCTTATCGAGTTCTTCAAAATGGTGGTTAAGCGGGCTTGTTGGCACCTATAGTCAAATAGTTTCCTGAAGTTAACTAGAGGGGACTCTGTCGCTGTGATCGTTCAGCGAGCATGGGAATGTTGGGGGGTACACACATTTGCCTGGTCTTCGTACTTGCGGGTGGCAAATCGTACTCGTGGCTTCGTTTATTGCTGTGTTTCTATTTTGTTTTGAAAGAATGATTCCACCCTTTTGAAGTTCGTGACCCGATTTGGAAAGGTAAGTCTAAAAGAAAAACGTGGTGAATCACTATCGCTGAACGTTCGCTGATTTTTGTTTCGTTAGAAAACAACTTCAAGTCACACGAACACACACGGAGTCAAAAGCAGGCTAGAAGTACGAAGATTAGACAAATGAGTGTACTACCCATCATTCCTATGCTCGCTGAAGCGCCGTGCGTTGCAGCTCCCATAGACACTAGCGCCAGAGTTTCGTCTAATGTATATTAGGAAACTCTACGCGTAGTCATTGCAAACGGCGCCGATGCGGGACACAGATGAGACCAGAGTTGTTCAATCATACGAGTTTTAAAACTGCGTTCCTCAACCACGACACGCTATTGACCGATTTTGCGGGATTTAGCTGACCGTCGCGAGATCTGAAAGTGGCAACGCAAAAAAAAGTAATGCTTTTATTAATTGGCATAGTGTTGAGTAGGTGGCGCGAGAATCTGCACACTCCCAACATCTGGGCCGATGGTGTGTCCAGATTTCGATACATATAGCCTATGGGGAGTTGTGGTTAACTAACCCTGGATGGGACAACACAGCACAGAGCCTGAGTTGGGTAATCTCACCTGTGCCCCGTTGCTACGCCGTTTGAAATAACTATACGCCCTATTAGGGTACCTTAAATATAATCAGAAAATGCAAATAACGAGCGCGTTATTCTCTCCTGGCGTATTTTCATCTTTAAGCACACCTTGTGACGCCAGCATTCTGTTATCATGACGTAGTAAGGAAACAAGTTTTCGATTGTTGCATGTGTGAGATAAAAGTTCTGAATTGTATGCTACGCTGCTTTGCCAAGCAGTCGCACGACTACTGTCTTGCTTGCATGACTATCGAGTGCGATCAAGTGATCTCACTTTGTTTTGTGCATTTTCAGCTGTGCAAACGGCAATAACAGCGTAGGCATAGGCGTGTCCCCCCCCCCTATTTCTCGAAGGTGTGGGGGGGGGGGCGCAAGGTCAGCCCTACACGTTGACACAATAGTGAGGGGGGGCACTGTGAATCGGAGGGGGGGGGGGCGATGTCAGCCTCACACATTGACATAATAGGAAGAGAACGCTGCAACGAACCTTGCCCCATCCCCCATGAATGGGAACCCTGTGCGCGCCTATGAGCATGGTAGCTCACAGGCACCGAATCCTGATTAGTTCAACCTGTGCTACAAAAAAAAAGCGTGTCCTCAATAAAAAAATCAGTGTTACAGCCATAATTGCAGCCAGGCATTCTGCTTGGCATTCAAGTACTCTACCACTGAGCCACGTCAATATATGAAACAGCTTTGAAAAATACCCTATTCAGTCATAATATCGGGCAGTGAGTCACTAACCGATTTAATGTTGGCCTGCAGAAGCGTAGGATCGCTCCAGAAATCACACCGCGTGACATGCGTAACGAGTGGGTGGTTCAAAATTGTCAACCTTTTACAAATTAAGGTTTGAGTTACAATTCATCGTCATGGGCAGCAAGGAGATAAAAAAAAAGGCGCTGGCCTTACATGTATTGCAGTCGGTACAAAAACTCACAAAACCTGTCAATCTCCGATAGTGATAATGCTGCTGCTGCTGCTGCTGCTGCTGCTGCTGCTGCTGCTGCTGCTGCTGCTGCTGCTGCTGCTGCTGCTGCTGCTGCTGCTGCTGCTGCTGATGATGATGATGATGATGATGATGATGATGATGATGATGATGATGATGATGATAGAATTCGTCTTCAGTAGGGGCAAACAGTGCGTCGATAAAACTGACGAGTTGTCATGCGCGTCGGCTTTTTTTATACGCGCCTGATCAAAGGTTCCAACGTGCCCCGCCGCGGTGGTCTAGTACTCGACTGCTGACCCGCAGGTCGCGGGATGGAATCCCGGCTGCGGTGGCTGAATTTCTGATAGGGGCGGAAATGTTGTAGGTCCATGTGCTTAGATTTGGGTGCACGTTAAAGATCACCAGGTGGTCGAAATTATCGGATCCCCCCACTACGGCGTCTCTCATATTCATATGGTGGTTTTGAGACGTTAAACCCCACATATCAATCAATCAAAGATCCGAGCGTGTTTTTGATAGTGGTCGCATAAGCTCCAGAACTAACTTTAATGTTCGCGCTGCGCACGTAACCTCTTCGGAAGGTTTTAAGATCATCTTGTTAGTCCTCAGTCATTCGAGCTTGCTTTGCGCAAAGTAGCACTTACATTGTAATGGGGCGGCAACACTAAAATAGAAAGAAAGGAGCACGTGTGGTAATATTGTTGCGCTAGCCGTTCCTTGGCATGCTATAGCGTCTTTGTTGCAAAAGGGTGCGTGCCTGTGCCAATGGAATATGCCGTGGAACCGGCGTATCCAGCTTGGTATGACCGACGACATGTCGTGGGACCGTGTAATCGCTACGTGCAAGTGCCTTTTGCCGCATAACTGCGTAATGTACTCGCGACCGTTTGTAACAAGCCGGGGAAGCCAAGACTTCCTGTTGTCCTTGACAGGGCTCGAGGGGCTGCTCTTTTACTCGAGTGCTCTTGATACAAGCGGTGTGCTCATATCGAGACGCTCTATTCCTTCGGCTCAAGCTAAATTTAGCATTTATTGCAGTCAAATGCCATAGTGATGGCTATGTATTCCTCTCTATTTATTGTTTTTTGTATGCTGTGTTTTACTATATAACTTCTTCCTTTACCTCTCCTAACCATCACCACTTCTTCTGAACCTCACTTTCCATTCCGGCCCCTTTAGTTGTACAATCCTATACATATCTTGCTTTTGGGACCTGACACTCTATGGGTATTATTATTATTAAAGCTTATCGGAGCTCTGCTAGTGTGCCCTACCCAGTTATTACGACGATCATCTTCGGATTGTGGATACGTTGGTTCGAATCTCGCCTCGCCAAGAGGTTCTCTTTCTTTGCGTATTTCTTTTTTTTCTGTGTGTACTCGTTTTTTCGCCCATCAGGGGTTTGCATCCCGTGCCGTACAAATCGACGCACTTGTTCGGGGAGCAAAGCGGAAGAGGGAGAGGGTTGATCATGATTATAAACGTTTTCTGGTGACTCCACATGACCCGAAGAAAAGCCTTACAACTACGCCGTTAAAGATGGCTCTCGATATCGAGTTGTCTTAGGTGAATCTATATGAGAGACACTGTGAGTTTTTAGTTCCTATGAGCGCACTTATGTCATATGAAGCTTTCGAATAGACCGCTTTCTTGTCATATTTGTTCTAAAGGAAAGGGGGAAGTAAGTGTGGCGTCGCAACTGTCTCTGTGCTTACATCTCTTGGGTGTGATTTAGCGATTAGCCAACCTATTATTGGTAGTTAGCAGGCCGTTACCTACAAAGCGCTGTCCTGTACGTTTAGCAGCGGTTGTGTAGGATGTAGCGACTGTAGCAAAGTTTTGCAAAACAATCAATGTTTCGCATAGAATATTCCACGATGAGATTTATGCATACATCGCGAGCACGTGATTATATGCGACACGTGCGCCGGCACGTGCGCGCGTGCGTATATGCCATGCAAACCAGCACACGTGGACTGACGGGCAGGAACAACTACATGAGTAAGGCTACGAGGTACTGAGATATTTTTTATTATTTTATTCTGAAATTGGAACGTGTGAAATCGGCATACCCGAGTGCCGAATGCCCTCTACCAGTAATGAACTGCCGTGGATTAGTCGAAAACGTTTGACACAAAGTGCTGAATATGTAGAAACATACGTAGTCTTTAGTTTCTGGCACATCTTCAAATCCCTTACGGCAGTACATACGATTGTGTTTCTTGTGCAAGACGTTCTTTGTGACCCTAATACAATTCACTAATGCTGCTGTGTCGGCCATGTACGCGAACAAGCGAGGGCGCACAGCTATTTCCGCGTCGTTGCGACTGTGTTGCTCATGTATTTCATACCCTCAATTTTAGCTTCCTGTGTTACTTTGTTTTCCTCATCAAGGAGCATAAGCCCGAGTGACAAGACCATCGCCCTTGGACTGGCAAATGCAATGGCGAACCTGTTGTGTAAGTACAGATTTGCTTGATAATTAGCGGTTTTCCATCATCAATCATCTTCACTTGATGATGTCACGTACAGTTAACAAAAATTGTGACGTCGTCATTACGTCACTGTGACGTCACATGGCATCACGAGGGGGGCAAGGAATAATACTACTGGGGGGAAATTATGTGTGGCTTGAACTGACTTCCCCTCGTAGACGCAAAGGAACAGTGGACCTGAGAAGATTCCTCAGTGATGGAGTGCAAGGCAATTCAAAGCTCCAAGCAAAATAGGGCCTGCTTTAGAAAAAAATTGAAGCATTGCCATCCACCATATCAACGCCCACTATACTGATGCCTTGCTATTGCTTTTTTATGTGTGTGTGTGGGGGGGGGGGAGTCTTATTGCCCAGCATGTTAACGACCTGCTTCTCGACAGCGCTGCGATTGTGCGGTGGCTTTCTCTCAGAGTTTTGCCAAGATGCCTTGTCATTGCGCAACGTAGACAACGTCCATGCGAGAAAAAAGTTACTCCATCTCCCGTTAAAAGGAGCTATGCGTATATGTGAAGCAGCGGCCACTAACGTCACTGGCGGTGACGCTGACGCTGGCGCTTATCGCGGCGTCGCGCAAGGGAGAAACTTGGGGAGATGCAAAGTACGCAATCGACCGTTGTTGTTCAACAATTCACAGGAAAAATCTCCCACCGGCACTACCTTGGAGGTCAAGAACCAGTACCTATATATATGGGGTGGCCAGTGAACGGGTGTGGAGCGCGAGCAGTCGGTCTTTTTTTCAATCAAGAGACTCGCTAGCAGCCCCTGCCTGCGTCCGCATTGCGAGACGAGAGAGGGAGGATAGGAGATAGGGAGAGTAGATGTACATGTGCAGTGGCGGTGTAAACGACGCGGGGAGGAATGCCTAAATGAGAGATGGGGGAGCAAGCGTAAGTTATGAGACACTCCTTGTGTCCGCATTGCGCGGCTAGAGAAGGGGGAGCGTAGGAAAGGAGAAAAGGCAGAGCGGACGCGCATGCTTGTAGGGGTGGTCACGTCGCACACCGGATTGAGCTCGACCCTAAGCTGCTTTGCATCTAAAGCTTGCTGTGGCGAGCGCGGACATCTTACCGAGGAGCGCTAACATCGTCAACAACGTAACACCACCTGTGCTTGACATGGCTGAACATTGGCTGATGCAAGACTTCCTAAGGTTGGCCGAGTTTTGTATTGTTGGCTACGCTCAAGCTCGGTTTTCACACCCCCGCTTTAAAGGATGGTTCACGTCTTCGGGTTGATTTTGACAATTAGGCATCGCATAAGAGACCATGTGGCTTTTTGTTATTATTTATACGTCGCCGAAACGTCATTTAAACTTGCACATGCGTGCACGTACCTAGTGTGCACATTTTGGTCAGGGTGATACACATGACGGGTTCACGTTAAAAAAAATCGCAGGTCCCACGTACAGTGGGAATATGTGTTGGGTTTAACGTCCCAAAACTACCATATGATTATGAGAGACGCCGTAGTGGAGGGCTCCGGAAATTTCGACCACCTGGGGTTCTTTAACTTGCACCCAAATCTGAGCACACAGGCCTACAACATTTCTGCTTCCATACACTGGGAATCGATAATGTGCAAAGCACGAATGAGGAAGGTTGATATGTCACTTTAAAATCAGCACAACGTTATGAGGCGGACGTAAATTACGCCGTACATGACATCCATGTCCTGATTATTATGTTTGGACGTGTCATTTACCTTTGTCGTCTATGCAGGTCACATGATACCAAATTTGGCATATGTGAAGCTAGCGAAACGGCTGCGAGCGCGTCATGAGCGTGGCATGTAGTGATGTTCTTGCATGACACGCATCTCATCATTATCATGTTTGCACCAGTCATATACCTTCGTCATCCATTGACGTCACGTAACACCACATTTGGTATATATGAAGCAAGCGAAACGACCGCGAGCGCTCTATGAGCGTAGCATGTAGTCATGTTTTACATGACACGCATGTGATGATTTCCACGTTAGCGTCTATCACTTATGTTCGCCATGCAGCCATGTCATATCATACCAGTTTTGCAATTTGTCATGTGAATAAAACTGCCTCAAGAACAGCAAGACTATGAAGTCTAAATCATGACATTCATGTCATACATGCCATGATTTTCACGTTATGACTAGTCATTTATGCTCGTCATACAGTCATGTTATGCCGTACCAAATTTGGTATTGATACCATTATCGAAACGGCCAGGAGAGCTAAAAGTCGTAGGCGGCTACATAGATAGATAGATAGATAGATAGATAGATAGATAGATAGATAGATAGATAGATAGATAGATAGATAGATAGATAGATAGATAGATAGATAGATAGATAGATAGATAGATAGATAGATAGATAGATAGATAGATAGATAGATAGATAGATAGATAGATAGATAGATAGATAGATAGATAGATAGATAGATAGATAGATAGATAGATAGATAGATAGATAGATAGATAGATAGATAGATAGATAGATAGATAGATAGATAGATAGATAGATAGATAGATAGATAGATAGATAGATAGATAGATAGATAGATAGATAGATAGATAGATAGATAGATAGATAGATAGATAGATAGATAGATAGATAGATAGATAGATAGATAGATAGATAGATAGATAGATAGATAGATAGATAGATAGATAGATAGATAGATAGATAGATAGATAGATAGATAGATAGATAGATAGATAGATAGATAGATAGATAGATAGATAGATAGATAGATAGATAGATAGATAGATACGCTGAACGCCGCCGAAGTTTGCTGATAAATGCTTTGAATTTAAAAGCAGATTATTTATTATCAAAGCTGTTTCGTATTCTCACACACACACCGCTTCTCTCGTGACAAACGCAGCGTACATCCCATACCCGCTCGTCTACGGTGCCGTGATCGATGGGTCCTGCCAGGTGTGGGAGAGTGCCTGCGGCACCAGCGGCAACTGCTGGCTCTACGACCTGGCCCAGCTGCGGCACTCCTATTTGGGCACGTCGGCCGGCTTGCTCTTCGCGTCGGCACTCTTTTCGATCGCAGTGGCGGCTGTGGTGGGAGACATCAGGGACTTCTACGGGGACGCCTACTTACAGGTTTCAAGCTTCGCGACGGCGGACTTCGAGCCTCCGAAGAATGGCTTCACGAAACACAAGAAAGGACAAGGGGAGAAAGGACAGATACGCAACTGAAGGCCGCGACGTCTTCTGCGAGGACAACTCGTGGAATTCACTGCAGTGGCATAGCTTGATGTAGCGCGAGTTGCCTCGGAGATTCTCTTTGTGAACGTGCAGTGTTTATAGCCAGTTGACCGTGCGCGTCAAGGTTTTTTGGTGACGACGAGACGACGACTGTAATCGGAACATTCGTGGGCTTGCCATCCTTTCAACCTGACTCGGTCGCTCGTGAGCTGGCTCCGCACGGCGTTGAATGTTTAGGTGCACGCTTGCGTGGACAGCGTGCCAGATATTTCACTCGCAGCACTGCCCCTGATATCTCAGGCACGTATCACTGAATGCCTACGCAGTATTACCGCAAGTTCGAGTCGCACCGCGGCGCGTCGAATAGCTGGAAAGCAGACTGTACTGCGAGAGCACGACTTTCGAGATTTGTTTCTATTAAGCCGAGAGAGCCTTCGCTGTACTGAATGGCGGTCGCTGACGCCGCGCACCTGCAGCACGTGTAATTCTTTTAATGTTTGATGACATCTGCGCAAGTAACGTGATTTTGAAAACAGTGCTCAAGATATGATGTCCTGTTACTAACACTGAGTGTACTTACTGATATTATGATCAAAGTCTGTGGGTGTACTTCGTGTTAAGGCTGCAAGAGCTGATGCTACATTGTGTTTGTAATTTATGTTGTGTATATTGTCCGCGTAAGATGCGGACAGCGGCCGAAGTTCAGCCGGGACGAAGTAGAAATAAATTGTTTATTTTTCAAAACTGACAGCCTTTAGTGTAGATTCTGAGATTGCTTCCGCGGCATTTCGCCTGCCAACCGTACCTAAAAGGAAGAGATAGAGAAATTAGTTTGATTTCTCGTTAGTGATTTGAAAGTCTTTCAATGCTTTATGAGCTCTGGTGACGTGGCTGAATGACTATGACGTTTCATAGTGACGTCACGGCATGAGTTTTTCTGTGACTCTTACAAGCTTAAAGAGACGCTGAAGCAAAAATTCAGTTTCTTTTTCGCCTTGGGAAAATTGCAGTTTCACGACACCAAAGGAACCACCCTTACGGTACTCTTACTCTTACGCTTTGTAAGCGAGAAAGCTTTTTAAAAAATTGCAGGTTCAAAAACGCATTCCCAAGTTTCTAACTTCTGGTAGTTTGGCACTTTATATTGAATGATTCACCCGTATTTATTTGCCAAGCTCTAAAGCGGGACTGTATTTTCTTTATTAGGTCCCGCTTCCAACAACACAGTTGTTACGTTACAGTCTTTGTGGGCCGTCCTGACAAGAGCGAATTAGGGTACGGCTATGAGGAAATTAAGTATAACTCTACCGATTACATTGGAACATGGTTGCGCCAGTCCCAACGCTAGCTCCGGCTAAAATGAACTTGTGAAGATTAGGTATTGCGTAACGCTCGTGGCTAAAATACTTGCACGCAATCGCCGGCCCCTACGGTCGACGTACGGTTGAAGCACGATCGATTCAGTTACCGAGGATAACTTGGAAGGCTAGTTTGTATTGCATAGTCGATATGGCTACAGTGCACATAAACGGGATGAAGGAAGAGTATGTCTTATGTGCATAGGCTTTCGATTTGTCCAACATTCGAGTCGGAGTTGTGCGATGGGCCACAAGAAAGATGACAATACCTCCTCATATTTTATTCCCGTGCACCCCTGATTTAAACAGACGCCATTCCGGGAGTGCCTTGGGGCACGCGTTGCCACATATCGGGTAACGTGCTTCGCGGTGTGCCCCTCCGAATCGTAAATTATCTCGGAGCCTAGGCATAACTCTCAACGCCGCCGGCACCGCGGTGACGTCTGGGGTATCGGGTTCCGTGTTAGTGAACGCGAGGTTGCTGTTACTCAGACAGAACGTCTTACTTGCTGGATGTCCGACTTCCCTACGCAGACTGTGTCGTACCTTTGCATTTGACCCGGCATTCTTTGTGAAGACCAGGGTTGCGCCAGTATCTGTTGTTGGTCTAGAAATCAATAAAAGCGCACAGAACATAATAAAGAAGAAATGTTTAATTGTTACAAGGAAACTGAGCGTGCGAACACGGACACAAGAAGCGAATCGAGACACCAGAAATGCCTTTTTAGAATGAATACGTGCCAACTAGCTGAGCGCTGTTATTCTAGGAGATGATGAAGTCTCTTTATTATGCGAGTGAACTGACACAACACTATTTGTAACGCGAATGTTAAAGGCCTGCCCTTCAGGCAGTGTTTGGTCGTTTGCATTATAAGCCTTTTAACTTTTCGAAAGCCAAGTGACTGTCCTCGACTGGCCTGCAGTATTTACCATCATCACGCCAGCACAGCTGCGTGTTGACCAACTGCTAGCACATCTTCGCTGGAGTTGGCCATCATGTGCTAGCACTGCCTACTTCCGGCTGTCAAGGTAAGTTATGGTCATCATATGTAACGCCAACGAGTTTCTTTCTCACTAATTAATGAGTCGTCACTGAACTTTGTTACTTTTCCATACATCAGCAGTACCGGTATAAAATACAAAAAAAAAGATATTGACGTCTTCCATTGCACTCATTTCTGTCAGTTATTTTCCACACTATGTATGACGCATATACTAGTGGTGGTGTGCATCCTAGACTGTTTTCACTGTAAATTCTTCCACAAAAACGCAGTAGTTGCTTTCGTGATATGATGCTTTATGCAACAGATGGCACTGATCACCTCCGTGCACATTTCTTGCTCTGCCTGCTCAGTTCACAAGTGCTGAATTAGTTTTCTCCATCTTCAAGTATCGGTAGCTTGTCATATCCTCGTGCGACCGTGCATACAGCCTGTATTCTCAGCACATTGGAAGATCCATGCTTATTAGGGCTTTGACAGCGTATAGTTCTCACACCTGCAGGTGTGCCCTATTAGCGGCAAATAAAATGCCGTGGTAGCTTTCGGCTAGCCACTGTAAGGTTTCTTCGACTGATGCATTAAAAATCTGATTAAGCGATTGATTCTGATACCCTCAAGTTTACTCATGAACTTCCATGCAGTCGTTCTATTAGATTTTTGGAGCCTCAATTAACATTTCGTGGTAATGACCATCTTTGTTGGTGCTTTGTGCCTGTAAATAAAATCATTTTGGCTGCTTGCGTCTGCACGCTGAAGTATCGTCAAAAGGGGCATTATCTCACATTGTTCTTTCGAAAGGTGCTGAGGAAAAAAATCACGCTTACCTTGTAAAGACCAGCTCAGACAACCAGTTCGAGAGGCTGGAAGCTGCTGGTTACCCTAAGGGTCTGCTATACGCGGATGCGCTACCTGTAATTCAATAGATTAAAAGGAAACGAGCTAGCACTGGTATACCAACACAACGCATTCGGGAGAATTTTAAATCCCACCTTACGTACATTTTCACATAATATCAAAAACGTTGCTCGGTGACAGGGCGTAAATATTTTGCTCTTTCAGCTCCCTGCCCATTTGCTAGCCTATGCTCACGTATGGCTTGTGGAAAGACTAGCAATCCGGTGTGCACCACGAAACACGAGTGTTGTTTCACTAAATGTGCCACACGCATTGTGTACAGCATTCCATTGACCTGCGATGAGGTATACAACGGCCAAACCAGCCGACGTAATAATACTAGGCCTCGTGGTGGGCATTGCGCTTCTTTGAATATCAATGATGAGGCTATCTTGCACGTTGCTGTCGTGAATGCGGCTGCCAACCGCTTTTAAGTGATGTCACTTACCTGTGAAGAGCAAAAGACAAAGAAGAACGTGAAATTGTCGAGGCGTACTACACCAGGAAAAGCGGAGATAAATGAGGCACACCGTCACTTTGCAAGGAATTTAGTGTTGCTACGATGGTAGAAAATACGATAGTGCACATTATCTTTCATCAGGTGACGTTGTAGGTGATACTGACGCGCTGCACATGCGTCGTTTCTTGGATGAATGCTTCCCTTCAATGAAGTCGCAGTTGTTATTTACAGCAGTGTTTGTGTCCGCCTCTTTTTCGTGTCCCCCGCTTTCGCTGGCTTCCTTCAAGTATCGGGAACAAAGTGGCCCAGATTTTGACTCTTCTGCTTCAATGGTGCTTTAAAGATCGTCGCGACGCTGACGTGCTGATGATGGACGTGCCAGGTTCTGACGCCCAAGGTCAAGGAGCACCCTCCCATCAGTGGGGCTTACCTGCAGGGTCTCGGCAGCGGGGGCCGCAGCAAATGCTGGCGCTGGTGCTGGTTCGTGCTCAAGCCCGACAACCGCCTCTACTAATACAAGAACTAGCACGTGAGTGGCACCTACAACATATAGCAGCATTTATGTGCAGTCGACCACAAAAGTTTACGGACCACGCGAGCGCATGGCCGAAAGGCTCTTTGCGACACTTCCACTACGTCAGCGGCGGTCGACAACACCGCAGCGCCCTGAAAGCCTCCCTCCCCTAATTGGTGGCCTGTATCTTTTCTGACTGGGTACAAATATTTTCCATCTTTCGCTTTTCAACGCGACGCGCTTTGGCCATCTGCGTCTGCGAGCTTGTGTCTGGAAAGCAGTCTATGCCCATAACTGTTATATGTGACAATTTTTATCACAAAGTGACACCTAGTCAACGGAGGGCCATTTGAGGCACACCGTGATAGTTTCGATCATTTTATGAAAACAGCAGTGTGATGGTCATACTGCAGGCAATGGCTTCGCGTGTAAACCGCGAACTATCAATGCGCTACGCGGCAGTAGAAAACTGAAAGGCCAGTGAATAAGACGACCCATTTCCGGCTCAGAACTGCGATCGACGGTAGATGGCGCACCACTAGGTGGCGCGGACAGGCAGTTTGGCACGTGCTTGAGTGGTTCCCAAACTTTTGTGGTCGACTGTACAGTGCCGTGCACTGTTATGGTGAACATGCCTCCTCATGGCCGCCTGGGGGGGGGAGGGGGAGGGGCTCGGTGAGCGAGCGCCTCCGCTTTCAGGGTGGAGACACCTTTTGAATGACTCCGCGCCTCCTGGCGGCCATATTGGTTCAAAAGTATCGGTCCGCGCGCAGAGGCTAGTGCGGCAGCGACTTTAACTTGTGAACACGTTGTTCTTGGCGTATTTGTTATTTGGCCGCTATGACAAGCTGCTGTGTACTACTGTACACTATATATATATAGTTCACACGCGAAAAGCCAGCGGATGTTTCGCTTCAGTCGCAGAAAAAAATGGGAAGCACAAGTAAAACGCGACCATTAGCATCCGACCGACAACACCAAGATATTCGAGGTTAGTTGTTAACTGTCCAACACGTGGTCGAGCATTTTGTTACCCGTGGCAGTGAGCATGCTGTTAAAGAAATCCGTGCTTGTCTCGCTATAGCTGCTTGGCATAATCACCACGTGAAGCTGCTTTTAGAAAGAGGATGTTGCGTAAAGCCGTGCGGAGTTAATAGATGCTTCGGCTACTTTGCCGAAGTTGGTCATAGCTCATTCTAAATAGGTATAGTCAGAACAATCAATAGTAATCGATACAAGTCAATACTCATTGATGCTCATGGATATCAATTAAGCTCCCGGATTAAATCAGGGTATGCTTAGAAAAATCCAGTTAAGCCAGTACATCGCAGCATAATTGAGTTTAGACTAGTCAATTTAACGCTAGTCGATAGCAGTCTGTACTGATAGCTACCTATCAAGTGGGATTAGGTAACATTAGTGAAGATGATGTCAAAACGCGCTAATCTGGTCCAAGAACACGATAATCTGGTCCGACTACGCTATGTTATTTTGAATTAAGCATGACTAAATAAATCGGCGTTAAGTTAATTCTGAACAAGCCAATGTTGAGTCAATTGAGAATGACTAGCTGTTTGAGCGACTGCATGTGGTCACATTAAGCCGATGCGATAAATGTGACTAAGCTGGGTTAAGGTGATCCGAATTATGAACCATCCAATTTTGAGCAAGTTGAGATTGCCTAGCCAGTGAGATGACAGAGTATGGCCAGAGTCCTTCAATACATTTGCTGGTCATCAAGCTTCAGCGAAAGTTTGATACAGGGACAGGAGCAACAGCCGAAGGCGACCTCGCCCTCAGGGGGGCATCGGAGCGGCCGCGACACTATAGTATACAATTGTACGGCACGCGCCCGAATTGTGAAACGTGATTAAATGTTCCCGTGAAGTTTCATTACGTCTTCAGATTGATCTTACCTTCGAGAATATTCGGGGAATTAAGCTCGAGAACAGTGAAATTTAGCGTTGAATGAGGCTTTGAAGCTAATAATTCGACGGTAACCAGCGCATGCTGCTGCCAGGCCTGCACGGAACGCGCAGTGCAGTTACAACGACAGCTGGAAGATCGGGCCTTTCAGAGCCTTTTCTAAACACTATTTGGGTAATTACTGGCCTTTACTGAGAAGAATTGCGTAGTAGGCCAGCATTCACTATGCTATCCTTCTTCATTCTTCGGAGAAGCGTGGTAGTCCACTACACACTAGCTAGGCATTTCGTGTGATTTTTTTTATGCGGTGGCTGACAACAATGAAGATTTATGCCTGAAGAGCGTATGTGCCACAGTTAGTAGGTGATACAAGTAACAATTTTCTAACGGTTTTCACTTCTTTGTCGCTTTTGGTTGGGGGTTGCCTTCACAAAAGCATATAGAACCCTCATCGGATTGACCGACAATGCGGAATGCGACGTCTGCTGCACCAAAGAAGACATCGACCATCTGATATGCCATTGCCCTCGATTTGCCTCTGAAAGACAGAAGCTTTCGGACGCATTGCGAGAATTGGACGATCGGCCACTCTCTGTGCAGATGCTACTGGAACACCGTCATCGCCTTTCATCGGTCAAAGCTGTCTTCTTGCTTTTTGAGGACTACAGGCCTACGTGACCACCTTTAACTTTTGTGTAGTGCCACCGCTGCATACGCACCAGCCGATTGACTGACAATCTTCCTTTTTTTGTTTTTTCTCCCTCTTTCTCTTCTCTTTCCTCTCTCTCTCTCATCTTTATGCCCCCTTCCTATTCCCCCAGCGTAGGGTAGCAAACCGGGCATGTGCCTGGTTAACCTCCCTGCCTTCCTACTTGTTGTTTATCCTGTAGCGTCCGGGTCACCAATGTAGCGGCGAAAGGAGGGAGACGTGAGATGACGTCGAAGGCGGCCGATGGGGCCGAGCCGATCTCGCCACTTTATTGCAGGCCTGAAGCGGAGCCGCGGTGGCTGTCCACGTCCAAACCGCCAGGCCAGAAGCTCGTTCTCATTCTCGCGCAGCTCGAGCTCGCGCCAGTTGCGCGAGAGACGCGGCGCGGTGATGGAAAAAATGACGATGGTGATGATGGCACTACAATCCCCCCCCCCCCCCTAACGGTTTCGAGCATTGGACGATCCACTCGTTACGCAAATCGCATTGTGTGCCACCTGGTTGTTCCTATGATGTTCTGAAACGCTTTATTACTCATATTAACACGATTGCTTTCCCGGCAAATAGCCTGCGTAAGTCCAGTTTGGAAACTAGTTCCAAGCACCAGCGTGGCTCAGTGGTAGAATAGTGGGCTCGCACGCAACCAGCCCCGTTCGAATCCCACTATATGCTTAACGATTTTTTTTATTTGCCGAGTTTTTTTTGTGTGTGTGATACAGGTTACATACACTGGCGGCGGAGCACTACTACGTGGCGTGTAACCCGTGTCCTGATCTCAAAACAGCTTTCGATGTAAAACGTTAGCTATAGGTGGACACAGTTTTTGTAAGCACCATAGAATAATCGTAATTGCATCGGATATTGCTGTTATAACGAGTACATCGTTATAACTGGGATTGTACCTGGGTTTGAGTGGGTGAGTGATCTTTATTACAAGATTTAGCATGTTTGTGGTCCGGAATAAGCCACGCAGGTAGGTACCAGGAGACCTTGTCTCCATATAGCATCCCTGGCCTGCTGAATAGACCATTTTTGGCCTTGAACCTCCGAGCTGGGCTGCGCTAGCCGCCACCGCTCCCGGATGGCCTCAGGAGAACTTGTTAATAAGCTTGGACATTCCCACAGTGTATGTTCATTTGAAGTTTTTTTTTCTGTTGTACATAGTTTTCTTTTATTGTCCGGGTATAGGTAGGGATAACTCCTGTGGAGGTGCTCAGGGTTTGGGGGAGAGTTTGTTTGTTGCTGCCGGTAGTCAGACGCTTGTAGCTTGTCTAGACTCGGGTGAGGTGAGGAGCATACACGCCTTGTCTCTCTGTACTGTTGTGTGTATTCTGTGTAGCATGTAAATCGGTCTTTGTGTGGTATGTGGGTTATTTCTCGCTATTCGACTGACCGAGCAAGCCCGCCCTCGCCTGGAATAAATACGCGTGACGCACTTCTCACGTACCACGACATCACATTGCACTAACGCTTCTCCCGCCTCACCTTCCCCCCACCCAAACGTTGCCCTACCACACCAATCTCTTCCCCAACACCAACACCTGTGGTGCCAACTTCAGGTCCGCACCTTCCTTACTCCCGCAAGTCCCTTCTTCTTCCACTCAGGAACGTACTAGCCAGCCTGCCGCTTATGTGGCAGCTCCATCGCCAACTACCAACACATATTTTACTCCTGTCCGGCACACTTGCCCCTGCCTCTTGGCATCTCAGAAGTACGCAGCATTGGGAGGCTGCTTCGTCCAGCAATATAGGCCGGACCTGCAATGTCGGCTGGTGACTTGGGCGGAGGACGTCGTGGCTAGGCACTGCCTGAACGCCACAACCGGCAGTCTGAAGGCCGCCCACAACCCTGCTTTTTAAAATTTACTAAAAGACTAAATTAAACTAAGTTTAAGGCATGGGCAGCTACAGTGGTAAACCTACATATCGTTGCCTGCCTTAAATTCACGCTGTACTTAGTTT
The DNA here is from genome assembly GCF_043290135.1 of Rhipicephalus microplus. Classification (NCBI taxonomy): domain Eukaryota; kingdom Metazoa; phylum Arthropoda; class Arachnida; order Ixodida; family Ixodidae; genus Rhipicephalus; species Rhipicephalus microplus. Next base: position 19,090,022 of record NC_134704.1, on the reverse strand, counting down.
CTATGTTTTTTTCTGGTGCTGCTGCATTGGAAGGGCTCTGAAAGGCCGCTCTTCTAGCTTTTGCTGTGGCTGTGCTGCGCTTGCCTTGCAGGCCTGGCGTTTTTTAGTTTTGCACGGCACCAATAGCACTCATCAATTCAACGAGGTGCTTAAAAAAGCATCACAGTTAATTTTTCAACATTCCAGGAAATGTGATACCACTGTATTGTCCATGCGTGAAAGCACGACCATATACAATTGCTGGAGTTATACGTGCCGCTACCACCACATGATTATCAGGCACGCCGTGGTAGGGGTCTGCGGGTGAATTTCGAGCCACTGAAGTTTTTTTTGCCGTAAATCCAAACATAAGCACACGGCTGTTTTTTGAGTCCCCCCCTCCCCCCCCATCGAATTGCCGCAGCCGTGGCCGGGAGTTGAACCTGTGCCCTCCAGCATACCCAAACGACACCCAATCAGGCTATGCTATCACGTCAGGTGAAACCACAAAAGGAAATGGGCCGCAAAGTTTCACCAAGCGTTTTTTTTTGTCGTTTCTAAGTCGACGTTAAAATGTACAGTGAGCACAAGTAGGCAATGAAGTATTTTCTTTGCATTTGGATTTATTTGTATAGAAATAAAAGAGTTGTTAGATGAGTTGATTCATAATTTAATGCAAAAGAACATGTCAAGCATTGCAAATTTTACACCGTGACCATATTTTCGTTCCAACCATGCCAGCACGCTTACCTACACCTGACTTGGCCCAGATATGCAAGCACCTTTGTTTGTGTGTCCATAGGTGTACAAACAAAATGTATAAATATAACTTAAATCGTTTAGTATACTTCGCAAAATCACTGTGAGGTACAGAAATAAGCTACAAATAGAAAAAAATGTTTCTTTGGTTACCTCAAGCTGATTTATTTTTGCAGCATAACAATTTTAATATGAACGAATTAGCTTGGAAAATAGCGCATAACTGGTTAGGTAAAATGCTGCGGTAATGATAAAAATAGATGCAGAGTAAGGCCTGCTAGAGCACATACAGTCTTCGAGATAATTTCGCTTCGCACACGCTCATGAACAAATGCATTTTTTTATGTACCAGGTCACCAATCTATGGACGGTCGGCAACAACCGCAGCTTGCCACTCGTTTCTCCCGATGCTAGAAGCCGCATACTGGAGGAAGGGCAGAACAACATCAATGCCCTGAGCCAAGTCTCTGACGGCACGCTGCACCGAAGCCCACCAGCAACAACATGCGCGGCGTCAACAGTCCCTATCAGCAGCCGTCGCACCCCAATAACCTCCAGCGTACCCCAAGCCACCTGAGGAGGGGCCAAGCGAGAACGGACCCCATCACCGAACTTGGACTCACAGCCGGAGATCAGGGCACTACTCGGATTTGTCGAGTGTCTATACAGTGCGCTTGGGGACCACAACTATGAATCCATCAACAGTGATATGCCTTCTCGGTCGATGGGCTGTACGCCGTACCCCCGTCGCCAGCGCCTCTCTGTCCCAGGCCTTCTATGAAGACCTGCCCGACATTAGCCAGCACTCTTCATCCAGCTATGGCTATGACCAATGAATCCTACTCGTCGCGCCACTGCCGGGAAAGTACTAGGCCACGCCCCTGGCACACGTCATGCAGGGTTTCACCAAGGACTACGGCTCGTCCTCGCCGGAGATGCCATGCTGCGGCACGGACCAGCAGTGGCGTTATGGCTCTAGCTTTCGCAAGCACCACATCGTTGGCTTCAACGGGCTTCCCTACTCGCGCAAGATGCTGTATGAGGCAACCCTGGCTAAGAGGCTACAGAGGACGCCCAGACAAATTTCTCCTCGGTCTCGGGCATGGTTGCTGACAGCGAGGACTGCGGGGACACGTCACCGATGCTTTCGAGCTTGTTGCACGGCCCCGTCGAGAGCAACCCCATGGTAATGGCGGTGTTGGACTGTGAGAAAGTGGTGAGCAGGATTCATCTAGACGCCATGATGACGACACCTACGTATCCTAGATCGCAGCAGCCGCATCATCCACAGCGGTACAATGTCAGCTCGTACTGCTAACTAAAGCGGTGTGTGTAATTGGCACGTGCATGTACAAGTGGGCAGTGCTTTTTTTTCTTTGCCTGGTTAGGAATTCCTGTCGCGTAGGACATTTAGGAAGTGATCGCGTATTAAACGAATGGGGCTGACACTTGCGAGGGACGAACTGTGTGTGTTCTCCAGTCTACGGACCCGTCCGAGAGTGGACTTTTCAGTGTCTGCGAAGAAAGCAGGCATAGAAGAAAGAGACGCCAGTTCTATGAATCCTAATCATCGCAAGAGTCAAGGGAGAAGTGCGATTGAGTCACTGGTGAGAGCAAAATCGGTGCAGCCATTCTTGCCCACAGCCCGTGATCGGAGCTAGGGCATGGACGTCTCTCGACTCTTTGAATTTAAAGAAGAAAGCAAGAGACTGAGTGGTGCTTTTTGCTATGAAACCGGTTTGAATCGACGGCTCTGTACATTTATTTCAATTATTTGCTGTAAGTACAGTGTGAATCTAGACTTTTGCTCTTTTTAAATGCTCTTGTTTTTTGTTGTGTATTTTTTATTAGTCTTGGAGAACACCGCAAGAGAACCCAGGCTAAGGCTCTTTTTGTTGATGTTTTGTAAATAAGGCGTGAGAGAGCTATTTTCGCAGTTTTGTAAGTGACCCGCTGCTACAAGCAAAGCGTCACAAAATTACTGACAGTTTCGTACACAGTGCAACAGAACAAACATTGGTCGCGCAAACTCTATTTTCTTCCTGCCATCCTGGAACATGCATGTCTGGCATGCAACGCATTACCAGTCAATTAAACGACCGCCGGTGTCATACGAGATGCATTTCTGGAAGCAAAAGCACCTCGCAAAATGAAAGGAAATTTGAAGCTAGGCTGAAACACCATTCAGTCATCTTCATTCATTGCAGTGTGCAGTCACCTATCGCACCTTGAATAGTTCTCCCATTGAAACATTCCTGTAATCACCTTAAATTTCAAGTACGTGAGCAATGTAAATCAGCTTGTGCCTCGGAATATCAATAAAAATATTTCCTCTATGAGCCAGGACAGACGTTTGCTACTGGTCCTGTGATCCCTATCATTGCCCAAGTTATTTGAAGAAACGGAATTGTGTGTACCTGCATTAAGAAGGGTTATTTCTCGAGTGATCCGAGACTGCCAGAAGCTTTTGTTAATTTAAGACATTAGAAGTTCTTGCTTTGACGTCGTGGCTCGAAGTAATAGCGGTCATTGTCGGCAGTATAAGGTGCTGTGTGAAGTCGAAAGGTTCGTGGCCTTTCCAGCAGTTATTCTACAGAAGTGTGCCAAATAAAGAAATACATCTTGCAAACCTTTGTGCAAGTGTTTACTTGATTGGGCTGAGCAGGTTGTACTCTGGACATCAGTTTCCGAGGAAAAGAAAAGAGTATCGTCCGTAAGAAGACCTTTATTTTCTTGGAGAAAAGTAGTCAGCAAATCAATCTTGTGAGCCTGCTAGCGCATTTCAAGAAATCGGGAGATTGCAGTTCTGCAAAGAGCTTACCTCTTTAAAATTGCAAATAAATAAACTTGAACACTACAAAATTCTAAAAGAAGTCATAGAAGTGGGGACTTCCGAGAGTTATATATATATATATATACCTCTCTCTTCAAGAAAGCCAAGAACGGTGCCCAGAGACTCGGACACAGAAATCCAGCATTTAATATTGAATGATGGGCTTCTTAATGTACAGACCAACTTTTAACGTGTGTTATCAAGTCTTTGTCAGTAGCCAAGTTGGTAAAGTGTTCAGGGTAAAACCGAAATGGCGCTGCTTCTAATCACGGGACCGCGAGTGTTAACAAAATAGGAAGCCATAAGGGGATAAAGGTAAGGCAGCTAAAACGCTGAGGTATGTTCTTTATTTTTCACCATAAATTGCAGGAGTTAGCAGACCAAGCTCTGAACACCGCATCGTGTTCTGTGCTGGTAGCCGAATGTGCATTATAGTGTTCAGTGCATAGGTTAATGATTCAAATGACAGGGTAGGGATCCCTTGGACACTAGGAAATCATACAGGGATCTTACTACCAAAGCTCAAACGCATGTGCCATCACATCATTCGTTGAACTGCAGAAAGTAATGAGGAGAACAACTTAGCAGGTGAGTCTTATAGGCCATAAAATTGTGACGGGCCTCTTTTATTGCGTAAACAAACATGTTTGTTTTACGAAAATAGGGGACACTCTACAGTGGCATGGAACCTGATGTCCGGGGGTTCCACGCCACCAACTCACTCGAGTGCCCCCTCGACGCACTGCCATAGCGCCCCCCCCCTTGAGCCCCGCTCGTACCTATTTGAACCTGCACTTGCCGCGACGTAATTAATCTATTCGATAATGAGAAGTCTTTTACTAAACCGTACATTATATACCACCTTAGTGGATTGACCTGCACTCATAGTCGGCCGTGGAAATAGAGAAACTATACGTATAGCCTCCACGCCTGACGTTCTTTGATGAGTTGGCTACCCCGCATTGATTGGTCGAAACAACTTGAAAGATTTGAGGCCCTTATCACGCCTGAAAAAGCTGACGTCACAAATTGCCGTGTGGGCTTAGTGTCCGTTCCAAGCTAAAGTGACCCCTGAGAAGTTGGCTTCCCCGCAATACATGGTCGACACCAGCAAAAAAAAAAAAGAGGCCCTTATGACCTCTCATAAGGCTCTACTTGCGTCTGAAGTCACGCGTTCCCAAGTGTGCGTCCTGTACGTTTGTTTCGAACTAAAGTATCCTTTAAGAAGTCGGCTTCCCCGCAATCTATGGTCAAAACTAGCGAAAAAAGTTTAAGCCCTTATCAGTCCTGATAAGGCCAAACTTTTGTCTGACGTCACAACGTGCTTCATCGGCGTACTGTACGCTTGTTCTCAGCTTTTAGTGCCCCTGAGAAAATGGCTTTTCCGCAATGCATGGTCAAAACTAGCGAAAAATGTTTAGGCCCTTATCAGTCCTGATAAGGCCAAACTTTTGTCTGACGTCACAACCTGTTTCATCGGCGTACTGTACATTTGTTCCAAGCTAAGGTGTCCCCTAAGGAGATGGCTTTCCCGCAATGCATCGTCAAAACTAGCGAGAAAAGTTTAGGCCCTTATCAGTCCTGATAAGGCCGAACTTTTGTCTGACGTCACAACGTGCTTCATCGGCGTACTGTACGCTTGTTCCGAGATAAAGTGTCTCCCGAGGAGATGGCTTTCCTGCAATGCATCGTCAAAAGTAGCGAAAAAAGTTTAGGCCCTTATCAGTCCTGATAAGGCCGAACTTTTGCCTGACGTCACAACGTGTTTCATCGGTGTACTGTACGTTTGTTCCGAGCTAAAGTGTCCCCTGAGGAGATGGCTTTCCCGCAATGCATGGTCAAAACTAGCGATAAAAGTTTAAGCCCTTATCAGTCCTGATAAGGCCAAACTTTTGTCTGACGTCTCAACGTGCTTCATCGGCGTACTGTACGCTTGTTCCGAGCTAAAGTGTCCCCTATGGAGATGACTTTCCCGCAATGCATGGTCAAAACTAACGAAAAAAGTTCGGGCCTTATCAGCCCTGATAAGGCTTAACTTTTGTCTGACGTCACGCGGGTGTACTATACGTTTGTTTCGAAATAAAGTATCCTCTGATGGAATGGTTTCCCTGGAATGCATGGTGAAAACTAGCGAAAAAAGTTTAGGCCCTTATCAGTCCTGATAAGGCCGAACTTTCGTCTGACGTCACAACGTGTTTCATCGGCGTACTGTCATTTTGTTACGGGCAAAAGTGTCCCTTGAGGAGAAGGCTTTCCCGCAATGCATGGTCAAAACTAGCGAAAAAAGTTTAGGCCCTTATCAGTCCTGATAAGCCCAAACTTTTGTCTGACGTCACAACGTGTTTCAGCGGCGTGCTGTACGTTTGTTCCGAGCAAAAGTGTCCCTTAGGAAATGGCTTTCCCACAACGCATAGTCAAAACTAGCGAAAAAAGTTTAGGCCCTTATCAGTCCTGATAAGGCCAAACTTTTGTCTGACGTCACAACGGGTTTCATCGGCGCACTGTACGTTTGTTCCCAGCTTTTAGTGCCCCTGAGAAAATAGCTTTTCCGCAATGCATAGTCAAAACTAGCGAAAAATGTTCAGGCCCTTATCAGTCCTGATAAGGCCAAACTTTTGTTTGACGTCACAACCTGTTTCATCGGCGTACTGTACATTTGTTCCGAGCTAAGGTGTCCCCTAAGGAGATGACTTTCCCGCAATGCATGGTCAAAACTAGCGAAAAAAGTTTGGGCCTTTATCAGCCCTGATAAGGCTCAACTTTTGTCTGACGTCACGCGGGTGTACTATACGTTTGTTTCGAAATAAAGTATCCTCTGATGGGATAGTTTCCCTGGAATGCATGGTGAAAACTAGCGAAAAAAGTTTAGGCCCTTATCAGTCCTGATAAGGCCGAAGTTTTGTCTGACGTCACAACGTGTTTCATCGGCATACTGTCATTTTGTTCCGAGCAAAAGTGTCCCTTGAGGAGAAGGCTTTCCCGCAATGCATGGTCAAAACTAGCGAAACAAGTTTAGGCCCTTATCAGTCCTGATAAGCCCAAACTTTTGTCTGACGTCACAACGTGTTTCAGCGGCGTGCTGTACGTTTGCTCCGAGCAAAAGTGTCCCTTAGGAAATGGCTTTCCCACAACGCATAGTCAAAACTAGCGAAAAAAGTTTAGGCCCTTATCAGTCCTGATAAGGCCCAACTTTTGTCTGACGTCACAACGTGTTTCATCAGCGTACTGTAGATTTGTTCCGAGCTAAGGTATCCCCTGATGAGATGGCTTCCCTGCAATGGCTTCCCAACTTTTGTCTGACGTCACATTGCCATGTAGGGCGCCCATGTGACTAGGCGTGACGTCAACAAAATTTTAGCTTTATCAGGGGTGATAAGGGCCTACACTTTTTTCGCTGGTTTTGACCATGCATTGCGGGGAAGCCAGCTTCTCACTTCTCAGGGGACACTTTAGTTTGGAAGAAACGTTGTGGGAGCGATGGCGGGAAAGCTGAAAATACATTACGCGCAACCAGCACATATCGTACCAAGAAACCGAACTAATAAAGTATGTAGTTTATTCCATCAATGGAAAGTGTAACGTCAAACAAAAGTTTGGACTTATAGGGGCTGATAAGGGCCCCAACTTCTTTTGTTTTCAACGTGTGTTGGTGTTGAATCCAACCCGAGAGGGGAATTTCCATTTCATAAGCGGGTGTTCGTGGTTTCGAGCACACACTTTGTTGGACTTGCAGCGCCAGGAACACCAACAGGTTCGTTTATTTAAAAGTACTATGCTTATTATTACATACAATAATTACGCTGAGATTATGAGCGTACATGCCGTATATTGATTGCCCTACGGTGCCATACAACTGCTCAGAACCGACTGAACCTGGTGGTCTCTTATATAGGTCTATATATAGCCGATGGCAAGTATGTTTATCTTTTTCCTTATAGCCTCTGATGAGATGGCTTCCCTGGAATGCATGGTGAAAACTACTGTTTATTGGTTTGTTAACACTCAGAGTGATATTAGCTAAGGGAGCAGGCTGTAATATGGGGGCAACTGCTACTCCTGTGGAGGTAAGCCTGATTGATGGCGGCCAGCAACGACGAGTGCACAAACTTACCTTTGCAAAAGCTTCCCCGATAATGCCAATGCATTTGGGCGATTCTGGGACGTGTAAGCCCAGAAAACATTACTTCCAACACCTTATTTGCTTGTCAGATGCTGTCTACACCATTAACTTACCTTAATGAACTTTATTTGAACCTTTTAGAATACCAGAACCCCTGTTCAAATTACTCTCAAAGAAAGTTGCTCAGCTCAGTAATGATCCAACGAGGTATGAAATAGCTGTAAGACATCAAACATGACCTACAAAAGTGAACACTCAGGTGCCACTAGTCTCAAAAGGCAAATGTTGTAGGCCCGTGTACTCAGATTTGGGTGCACGTTAAAGAACCCCAGGTGGTCAAAATTTCCGGAGCCCTCCACTACGGCGTCTCTCATAATCAGAAGTGGTTTTGGGACGTTAAACCCCACAAATCAATAAATTAGTCTCAAAAGGCAGATGCTCTTCTAGCAGTTTACAAGTGACCATTGTGGCACACCGGGCAACATTATGCCTACTGTGACTCTAGAGAGATGTATATTCATGGTATTGAGATTTCCAAATAACGTGAGTTGTAGACTTGCCCAGTGGACATCAGTATCTGACATTTCGTAGTTACAACTTGAACCAATAGATATAAGAAGCTCTTTTACATAAGGGGCTTCAAACGCAACATTTTGCTTGCATATGACAAGCAAAATGTTGCGCTTAGGCTGCAGGTATCTTGCCATGAAGACTAGCTTGCTTATCAGAACGACCCCAGAAGTTTTCCATGCTGAATATTGATCTCTTAGAGCCGCTTTTTTTCTGAAATTTTGTTTGGATGTCAATTTTATTGATGTATCCTTGAATCTTGGCAAAGTATCATTTCTAACAAACTATTTTATGAATGACATTTATAAAGGGCAACACTGTCTGCCACCTTAACTAATATGGCAAGCCCATTTGTTCAGAGAAGTGCTCCACGTGTCGAACACCAGAGAGCACTAATTAGGGAAAATGACAGAATGTGTGTTTTATTTGAACAAATTTCAGCAACCCCGATTTATTTTTGGAGCAGAAACAATGCAAACCATCGCGACAGCAGGCGTCATTTCAGAAATCGGTTAGGGCAGCTTTATGTGTAGTCTGGCCATAAATATGGTTCTCTTTGGGAATTCATACTTCACTGGGCAACAACGATATATGATAGCACTATGGATTAGAATGGACAAATAATTTGCGTACTAAATAACTTGCGTACTCTCAACCGAACAAACCATGTAGTGACAGCCAGTCAAAGGCAGAAAGGCCTAAAATTAATAGATCTATAACAACACTAGAAAGGAGCGATGTACAGCAGCAAATAAAAGGTAATTTAAAACAAACAGAATTTAGAAACGTTTTGGTTGAATGATGTCACACTAATAATGGGTTTAAATTAATCTCTGCCTTTTGCTAGACTGAATGATACAACTTAAGACAGCAGCATTTCCTCATTTCTGCACCGATGTGTATACTGTTACGAAGGCGCGACGCCAACACGGTCCGAAAGGGGGACCTGCCACTGGGCTGCATCATGATCATCAAATCTAGAGCCGCTGCGCTTGGTTGCACCCAAAGATGAGTTATGTTGCCACGCATTGCATAAGACTCGCCAGACTGGAAGGCGTCAATTGCTTCATCGGGCTCGTGGGCTGGGGGAACTCGGTGTGCGTTGCGTAAGACAGACCGTCACCGCCACTTGATGACATCGTTGAGTTGATCGCGTCAGGCGGGCTCGATCGCTGGCCTTGACAGAGGCATTGACGTTCGGTGTGGACTCCCAGGTATAACAATACACACAAGTCTGTACCAATGTGTGTGCACTCCAGACTCGCTCGCTGGATTCCGTGCCGACCGGTTGTGCCCTCGCGACCTCCGACGACAGCGCAGCTCTGGCTGACTGGGTTGGTCTTACGCCACCTCCTGCCCCCGGTCCCCTACGATGACGAGAGTGTAGCTCTGGCCGACTGGATTAGCCCTACGCCATCTCCTGTTGCCGACAAGAGCTCTAGCCAGTGGTGCCACGTCCTCGGACTCCTATGAACGTGTTTCATCTTTCCTATCTTCTCTTTCCTTCCGCCATAGCTAGCTTTCCTTGCGCATCTCTCTCTATATATAAATACCTTTATTCATATCACTTTAATCCCTCCTTACCCCCATCCCTTTGGGCTACTGTTGAGGTGTCGCAGCAGATGCAGACAGTTACGGGGCTCACTTTTCTCTTCTTTTCCCTTTTATAACCACAATCTCACTCCAGGCTGGCAGCAGATGAATGGCCGGCGAGCTCACATATTACAGAAGATTGCCGAGAGCATTAACAGGACTACTTCGCTAGTCACCAAGGTCAATGGCTGCTGTACATCAGTTTTCTCAGCAGGCATGCACAATTTTTCAATATGCAACCCATCAACGTTTGAGAACTTTAGGACACAAAAATCCTTCAAGCTAAAACAAAGGAACCCTGCTTTGCTGCTACACTGTACTTATTATCCCCAGGCCCTTGTATATAATTTCTACAATGTCATATAGAGAAATATAGCAGGAACAGACTAAATAAAAAAGGCAAGTATTACAAATCAAATGTGTTGAAGTAGGCTCCTATCAGGCTGCAGGTTTTTTCCAATGATGACCCACCTCCACATACACCTGCATTAAGACTATGTGATTTTACATATTTGTGCTTTTACATGTTCACTCACAGGGCAAAGTATGCAATTCAGATTGCCACGTTATAAAGTATATATACTAGCAGAAACATGAGGGAAAGATGCAACGGGTACCTATATGAAGTCGCGGACCATAAGCACGTGGCTAAATGTTAACACTGAACCGTATACCAATGCTGCGAGTGTTGTCCAACTAGTATGCTCGAAGCAAACGAATTCCCAAGAAGTGAAGACTATAGCTCACACCAAATGATTGGCGATGCTTCAGTTGAACCACTTAATTGTATGAAGGACGTAGTAAAAGGGTCCACACAATAACCTCAAGACCCAACTAAAGGAGCACAAAGTTCAGCCATGTATGACTGAAATGAAAAAGTCTTGCCCAAGAAGTTCCAAATGCACAAGCACATACAAAATGGAGCCTTCTTTCTATGCAGATAGATGAATTTGTACCAAGTTGCCCAGCTTTTCGTGCTGTTTGATTCAAACCAGCATCAATACGCCACTGCAGTGTACAATATGAACGGATGACTCTGTCATGGTTTAAAACATGCGCATAGGTCTATCAATTGCACAGCAGGCACTTATGGTCTTAAAATATGAGCATGATGGTGAAACATTGTACCAAATGTAAGCTTGTGCAATAAAATCCACAATATGGGTCAATTGTATTTGACATGCTCGTTAAAAACACTAGACTCACTGTATGGCTACTGGACAGCATACCATTTCAAAGCACAATAGATCCCGTACACCTTGGGACCATCCTTCAAACAGCTCTTTTCAATAATAGGTAGCAGATTACTGAGGTAGAGGCGTTGCACAGCAGTTCAAGGGCAGCTGGGAGCCCAAGGTGGATCCAGAAATCGCTGGCATGTCTCGTGGAAGCAACACGAGATGCAGTCTGTAGCCTACTCTCCATGCACTGGTGGTCACAGTGGAGTGATGATGAGCAGCAACGCCTGAGAGAATACCCACATAGAGTGAAGGTTGAAGGGCAGGCCAGAGCAATGGGTTTCCTTGTACTACGATGCATTATCCAGAAGGCAAGCTAGAGGCAGGAACCAGGAGGCAAATCTTTGAGGATGGAGAGACCATGGCCACAGGACATGGGTATTCAGAATATTGCTTGCCCATCCAAGAGATACAGGCCAGACGTGGTAGGCAACTCGGCTTTGGTAAGCAATAGGCAGGAAACGAGGAGATGAATACTTGTGGGTGCAGCGATGCCATAACCGCAGGACCGAGGTATCTAGAGGATTGTCTTGGTCAACCAAGAGACACAGGCCGGACGTGGAGGGCAATGCGGGTTCGGCAAGCAAAAGGTAGAAACTAGGAAGCGGATCCTTGTGGGTGCAGACGGGTATCCAGAGGGTTGCCTTGCCCATCCAAGAGGCACATGCCAGACGTGAAAGGCAATGCGGGTTTGGACATAGCATCCACTGGATGGGATCAAAGGTTGAAAAGCTGTAAGAACACGAAGATTTCACGATGTCTTTCAGATAAACAGGGTACGCACAGCAATGATAGTTCACGAGAGGACAAAATATTTGAAAATTCTGAATTATAGCTTTGCCTAGGAATAGACAATACAACAGAATTTTTTTATTCTACAACTGGCAGAACATTGTACACAATATTCAAAGGTTGTTGATTTTAATTTCACTGCAAAAGCCTGATTTTTTCATTTTTAATTTACACCATAATTACTACATTATAGTGAAAGACTATAACCCCTTATGTTTTCCTTCAGCTAACTGATTTATTTAATAGCGCCTAACAAAAAGATCAGCCTCTGAAAATTTTTCCTTTGATCATAGCGAGGGCCTCAATAGGCAGAGCTCATATCTTAAGCTAGCATATGAGGGTTTATTGTTCAGTAGCAGTATTGTGCAAAGGTCATGTGACACAGTCCGGAGAAACGTTTCTCGTTCGCCACCTTCACTACAGGGGGTGCTGGCCAATACTCCTAGATACAGTCAAACAACTTTACAAGAGGCATGCTCCAGACAGCAATTTTTGTCTTTTATATGAGATGTCTTTTAAAAGCAGGGTACCTCGTCTTGGTTTGCTTATCAACCCGTATTTTACTTTAAGTACACTGGTGTTTTTATACCCATTTGTCTCTTATATCAGTGTCTCTTGTAAAGGGGCTCGTCAGTGTTAAAGATACAAAGATATTAAACATGGTGGGCAGGGATGTGCCCATCATCCCAGCTTGCAATGAAAAGCCCCACAGGCATAACCTGAAGGTTGCCGGCTCAGATCTTGCTAATAAAATGGGCGATGTTTTGTCCACTGACTCCTTTGTTTTGTCCACTGACTGTCTTAAACTACAATTAAGAGCATATAATATCCCTTATGCTTTCTTTTGCTTTGTTGACTGTTAGAATCATTCGGCAAGGTCACATAGCAACATGTTAGAGGAGGACACCAAAGACGAAGTCTGATGTTTATTCAGGCCAGGAACAGTAACATTTGAAAGGCTTTGAAAGCTCTTGCAAATTACACAATATCTTTGCAACTTGCACAATATCAATAGCAGAAAAGCGGCTTCATAGTGGAGTTTTTGTCCCGTAAGCATATAGCGGTCTCCAAGGGAGCTATTTTCAATTTGTCCAGCTGTTGTACATGTCTGCTTAGGCGTACCACATTTCGTTACTCGAAAAAGGAGCAAGCCATGACGTCATGGCACTCTTCACCACGTCAGTGAACCGAAACCACCAGCACATTTTCCACATAAGTAGAATTGAATTGAAGGGCTGAAATGTACGGTAATAGGACTCTTAACTTGACAAGTCTGAACTTTTGAATGAAAGTTTTGAGGTGTTTGGAGAACGATGCAACAAATGCATATTGAATTTCAAGATGCATGACGAGGGCAACTGTGTTAAACCTAATTCAAGAGCTAACACGGTTAGAGTTAATGCACGGCCTCCAAGATGTGTGTTCAAAAGCAGATCTCTGGTGGCAGCATTTGTTGCAGTGAAAAGTTGCAATTAAAAAGACCGGAAACAGGGTATGTACTGCTTGCTGAGCTCCAGTCAATCAGTGAAGGCCGAAGTAGACAATCCACAATGTGGACACATCGAAAATGGTGTCCCACGTGCACTGAATCTATTTGAGCCCAATCAGGCGGTTGAAGTGTCAGTTAAACTTATTTCAGATTAGAAGTAGTCTTAAGTTCTCCACGTGAAACCCTAAGTCGAACTGTAGTGGCGAGCATATTCACTTGTAGAAATCATACTGACAGGTCGAAAGTGTCATTTTTACAGGACTTGATACACTGTAGTGTAGTTGCTGGAAGCTAAAGCAGTGTTGCTTAAATAAGAAGTGCAGAAAGCGAAGGGGTTTGTCTGAAGAGTAAAGTAACCAGACTGTTTGTTAAGAGATTATTGAATCAGTCGATAAACATTAAAGGTCTTCAAATAGGCATGTATGCATCACTTGTAAGTGATTCTAATGCTGTGAAAAATCTCCGTAAGTCAGGTGACTTACACCAGCCGACTGTTTGTTAAATGGCGGGAACATGGTAAAACTGACCTGGCAAGGTCCGGTGAGCAGGAAGATCGCCTGGTTCGCATCAGGACTGCATACGCCTTGATATAATCAAGAGAAGCCAGAAAGGCCAGTTTCAATTATTATCTTTTGATTTTTATAGGCTTTCAATCTGTGACAAGCTACGGCAGCTGACTTTCAGGGAGCCTTTGCAAAGTGGAAATTTTGTACGGAGCGCTGTATAGGTATACACATTAAATATTTCATGGCTTTTTTCTCTTTTTTTTGACAAAAAGAAAAACTGAACTTATGTAGCTAGTGGATGATAGATTTAGAGGTGATGGGTCGGCCTATAGTTTTAACATGTTAACAATCCATTGAAGATTGAAAATAATGACTCAGAACCATAGTAAGTCAATAATACTGGTTGCAAGCACAACTACCCCTAATATTGCAATGGTATGGCTTTTCTAGGTCATCATCATCATCATCAGCCTGACTACATCCACTGCAGGACAAAGGCCTCTCCGATGCTCCACCAGTCAACTCGGTCCTGTGCTTGCTGCTGCCAATTTATACCCACAATCTTCTTAATCCCATCTGTCCACCTAACCTTCTGTATGCCCCTAACCTACTTGCCTTCTCTGGGAATCCAGTTAGTTACCCTTAATGACCAGCGGTTATCCTATCTACGTGCTACATGCCCGGCTCATGTCCATTTCCTCTACTTGATTTTGTTTATAATATCCACTCTGCTCTCTTCTTGTCTCTTAAGGTTACACCTACATTTTTCTTTCCATTGCTCGCTGAGTCGTCCTCAATTTAAACTGAACCCTCTTTGTAAGTCTCCAGGTTTCTGCTCTGTAGCTAAGTACCGGAAAGATACAGCTGTTATATACCTTCCTCTAGAGGGATAGTGGCAATCTACTTGTCATAATTTGAGAGTGCTTGCCAAATGTGCTCCACCCCATTCTTATTCTTCTAGGTACTTCAATCTCGTGGTTCGGCTCTGCGGTTATTACCTGCTTTAAATACAGTCTTTTACAACTTGAAGTGCACTATTACCTATCTCGAAGCGCTGCTTTCTTCCGAGGTTGTTGTATATTACTTTCGTTTTCTGCAGATTAATTTTAAGACCCACCTTTCTGCTCTCCTTGTCTAACTCCGAAATGATGAGTTGCAATTCGTCCCCCGAGTTACTGAGCAATGCAATGTCATCGGCAAGGTGCTGGTTACTAAGGTACTTTCCATTAACTCTTATCCCTAACTGTTCCCATTCTAGGTCTCTGAAAACCTCCTGTAAGCACGCGGTAAATAGCACTGGGGAGATTGCATCTCCCTGCCTTACACGCTTCTTGATTGGTATTCTGTTGCTTTCTTTATGAAGCACTATGGTGGAAGTTGATCCCCTGTAAATTTCTTCCAGGATGTTCATATATGCTTCATCGATGCCCTGATTCCGCAGTGTCTGCATGACTGCTGATATTTCTACTGAATCAAACGCCTTCTTGTAATCTATGAAAGCTATGTATAGTGGTTGGCTATATTCTGAGCATTTCTCTATTACCTTATTGATAGTATAGATGTGGTCAATTGTTGAGTAGCCTGTTCGAAATCCTGCTTGTTCCTTTGGTTGTTTGAATTCTAATGTTTTCTTTACTCTGTTAGCAATAACCTTTGTAAATAGCTTGTATACTACAGAGAGCAAGCTGATCAGCCTATATTTCTTCAAGTCCTTGTCATTTTCTTTTTTATGTATTAAGATGATGTTAGCGTTCTTCCAAGACTCTGGTACTCTTCCCGTCAGGAGACACCTCGTAAACATGGTGGCAAGTTTTCCTAACACAATCAGTCCTCCATCATTCAGCAAATCTGATGTTACCTCATCCTCACCAGCAGCTTTGCTCTTTGCATGCTTTCCAAAGCTTTTCTGACTTCTTCTATCATTACCGGTGGGGTGTCGTCTGGGTTACTGCTAGTTCTTATAGTATTAAGGTCGTGGTTGTCTCGGCTACTGTACAGATCTCTGTAAAACTCCTCCGCTATTTTAACTATCCTATCCATATTGGTAGTTATTTTGCCTTCTTTGTCCCTTAGTGCATACATCCGACTTTTGACTATCCTAAGTTTACTCTTCACTGCTTTGACGCTTCCTCCATTTTTCAGAGCATGTTCAATTATCTCTATGTTATACCTTCTTACATCAGATATCTTATGCTTATTAATTAACTTCGAAAGCTCTGCCAGTTCTACTTAAAAAAAAAAAACTTAGGAAGATCTGAGGAAGATCTGAGGAAAACTGAGGAAGATCTTTTGAAGATCTGCTAACGCCCACGATGATGGCTACGAATCAATTATCGAGTGATAACGGTGAAACTTCTATTTGTTCTCTGATGCAATGCAACGTGCGCAGCCTGAACAGAAATATTGACGCACTATGCTCTTTTCTAGAGGTGAATTCTTTTCTATTCAATTTTATAGCTGTTTCGGAGACCTGGCTTAAATCAGGTGAAGTCCAGAATATCCCAGGTTATTCATTCACTTCTATTGCTAGAAATTCTCGCGCACGAGGAGGAGGCGTTGGCCTATTTAAGAGAGCAAACATCAAATGCGAACTCGTCCCTCAGTTTTCTTACTCTTATCTCCAGGAATTTGACTTTCTTGTTGTGAATTAAACCTCCATTTTTATTGCTGTTATCTATCGTGCTCCGAACCAAAACATGCAAACTTTCATGCAACATTTCGAGGCATTACTAGCATATTTTACCAGCATCAACTCAAAAATAATCATATGTGGTGACATTAACATTGACTCCTTGAAAAATGAAAACAATGAGTACTTCCATCTTGTAAACTCTTATGGTTTCCATAATGTAATTACAAGACCCACCAGGGCAACTCGTAATTCATCAACTTCAATTGACCATATACTTTGCAATTTCGACACTACAACCAGTCAGTGCAACATCTATCATACAGTCATCTCAGATCATTATCCAACCGCCATTTTTTTCCTTTATCTGAAAATATTAGGAACACACCCACGATGTACCGCACTAGGATTAATCTTTGCAGTTTAAAACAACGCTTATTAGAAATTGATGACAGTATACTAGACTCTGGTGGCTCTCATCAGCAATATGCCGCACTAAGTGATAAGATAAGGGACGCGATTATACAATCCAAAATCCCGTACAAAAAAAGGTATCACCAAGAGCCAATTTGTCCTTGGATGACCAAGGATATTTTACAATTGGTAAAGAAAAAAGACTATTGGCACACAAAAGTTAAACAAAATAAGGGCAACTTGTAATATGAAGAAAAATTTCGGGTGACCCGCAACATGGTAACGTAGTTTACCCGTAATCGTAAAAACAATATTATTCTGAGCTAATTACAAAAAACTCTGGAAATTCAAAGATAACGTGGAAAATTATAAACTCTGTTATAAAACCTATTCCTAATCAATACGTTATGGCTGATACAGATATAATGGGAATATCAGCAGAATTTTTGGTATCGACTTTTAATCAGTTCTTTTGTAACATTGGTAAAGAAATTGCGAATACCTGCCGTGATGTATTAGTCGATACATTTCCGGATAGAGTTGTCAATTTCTTTGGATACATCGCCATAACTCCTGCGCAAATCGTAACTCTCGTTAAAGCTATGCCATGCAAACATAGTGCGGGGTGTGATGAGATATCACTATTCATACTTAAAAACTTCATAGACATTCTATGTACTCCTCTAGCAAAAATTTTTGATCACGCATTTTACACGTCAACTTACCCAGATTTGCTAAAAATCGCAAAGGTCGTTCCAATTCACAAAAATGGAGACCATAGCCTTCCCGAAAACTACCACCCCATATCTGTATTAAGTTCCATAAATATAGTGTTCGAAAAACTTATCTCGAAACGGCTTCTAAATTTTCTCGATCAAGAGTCTGTAGTAACAAATAACCAACATGGCTTTCGGAGCAATCGATCCACTTCCACTGCAGTGCTATTTTTTTCAGATAGGGTCAATTTCTACCTAAACAACAACATGATAGTGATTGGTGTTTTCATTGACGTTAGAAAAGCTTTTGACACCGTACATCATGATATACCACTCAACAAATTAGAATGGTATGGCATACGAGGGGGAAGTCTGGAATTTTTTAGAAGCTACCTTACGAACCGACAACAAACGGTTCATTTTTGTAACACTAATTCAGGATTTTTGCCCATTACTTCGGAAGTACCGCAGCGCTCGGTATTGGGACCTATTTTATTCTCTCTGTACATGAATGACTTCCCTTCAATATTACACAACTTCACCCCAGTCATGTACGCTGATGACACTGCTCTCATTTGCGCACACGAGTCCATCGATGGAGCCTTAAGCATGGCAAAGAAAGAATTGAAAGAAATTTGTGATTGGTTTCAAGCCAATAAATTGGCTTTAAACGTTAGTAAAACAAAATATATGGTATATCATTCCCCATACAAAGTTATTGGTTTGGATTCCTGTGTGCTTCAGGCTGAGAGCGAAACAATAGAAAGAGTAAGTAGCTTAACATACCTTGGAATTGTGTTGGATCATCATTTCAGCTGGAAAACGCATATAGACTCTCTCTGCAAAAAACTCGCGACAATCTGCTATACTCTCTTCAAATGTCGCCAGTACTTCGATGCGGAAACTTTAAGAACAATATATTTTGCCCTATTTCCCAGCCAACTCTCATACTGTATTGAGTCTTGGGGCCATACATACGATTCATACCTAAAGCCACTTATAGTCCTGCAAAAACGTGCTATCCGATTTATATCAAACGCAAACTATATGGCCTCATCTAAACCACTCTTTCGACAGTACCAGGTAATGCCTCTACAACTAGTAATAAATTATAAAACAACAATAATGGTGTACAAGTCTCTAACATGCAATATCCCTCTTCACCGCTCCCTTTTTATTCCCTCACAATTGCAAACAAGAGCCCGTCATTGTGGTAACTTCCTAAAACCACTGGTTAAAAATGTTTATGGCAAAAGACAACTCTATAGTGTTGGAACGTCATTGTGGAATAACCTACCAGTGGAAGTGAAACAACATAATTCTTTCACATTAATGATCAAACGTCATTACAAAGAGCTCTATTAGACTACTGATAAGTTTCGTGAAATGATGAAAAGTGACATGATTTTAAACTAATGTTTTGTATGCTGACCAAGAATGCTATTACCAGATGTACAGAAATATTAGATGTATTACGTTAAGTATGCAAACCGAAAACGTGTTCAAAGTGTAGTGTATAAGTTGGATTTTTCTTCTTCAATGTGTTCGGTATGTGTGTATAAGTGATATGTTTATCAAAACATATCTGCATCTTAAACTAAAATGTCGTTCATTATACAACTCTTTCTCCTGCCTCTAATTAATGTATGTTATAATTGCATGGATCCATACTAGCATTCTGCTAAGGATCCAGATGTTGCTAACATGTTTTTCTTTACTGTATGTTGTTTATTCATAATAAAGTTCAAAGTTCAAAATTTTGTCTGTTGTGCTTAAGACTTTCATGCTTTGACGCTTCTTAATGAGATTCTTCGTTTTCTGGGAAAGCTTGCCAGTGTCCTGTCTGACTACCGTGCCTCCAACTTCCCCTGCACACTCTGCAATGATACTCGTCAGATTATCATTCATTGTATCTACGCTTAGGTTGATGTCCTCAATAAGAGCAGAGTACCTGTTCTGAAGCAATACTCTTAATTCCTGTACTTTCCCTCTCAGTGCTAGCTTATTGGTTGGCTTCTTGTGCATCAGTTTCTGTCGTTCCTTCTTCAAGACTAGGCGAATTCGAGACCGTACGATTCTATGGTCACTGCATCGTACCTTGCCGACCACTACCCCATCCTGCACGATGCCTGGGTGTGCACTCATCATAAAGTCTATTTCGTTTTTGTTTTCGACATTAGCTCACTGTAACTGTAAGTGGGCTCCTCCATGCCCACTTACAGTTTCCTTGTTTTTGGTAGAAGGTATTCAAAATCCGTAAATTATTGCGTTCTGAGAATTCTGCTTATAGCTCTCCTCTGGCATTTCTTGTTCCAATGCCATGATCTCCTACTGCCTGGTCTCCAGCCTGCTTCTTCTCCACCTTTGCATCAAAGTCTCCCATCAGTATTGTATACTGTGTTTTTACCTTATTCATTGCCGATTCCACGTCTTCATAGAAGCGTTCAACTGAAGCGTCATCATGGCTTGATGTGGGCGCGCAAGCCTGTACCACTTTCATCTTGTATCTCTTATTGAGTTTAATTACCATACCTACCACCATTTCATTAATGCAATAGTAATCCTCTATGTTGCCAGCTGTGCTTCTTTGAATTAGGAACCCTACTCCCTGTTCTCTTCCGCCAGCCAAGCCCCGATAGCAAAGAATGTGCCCATTATGTATTACCGTATAGGCCTCATCTGTCCTCCTAACCTCACTGAGCCCAATTATATCCCACATAACACTCTCTAGCTCCACGAATAGTACAGCTAGACTTACCTCACTAGATAAGGTTCTAGCGTTAAACGTTGCCAAGTTCAGGTTCCAATGGCGGCCTGTCCGGATCCAGAGATTCTTAGAATCTCTGGATCCCTCTGCTGCATTGCAGATCTGACCGCCGCCATGGTCAGTTGAATCGCAGCTGCTGGGGAAAGAGAGCCGTGAGTTAATTGACGTATGCATGTGGGAGGTAGGTCTAGTAATATTTAAAAGTTCCTGTCAGAGCAAGGGTAAACCACTGTAGAAGTACTAACAGCTGGGCCAGTTGGTTAGAGTAACTGAAAATATTTTGACACAGCGCATGACTTTGGCAAACACTGGACTGATTATGCCAAAGGCACATACAAGACTATCTTCTACAAAAAGCACAAGATCAAAGAAAGTGAAGCGGTATGGCATTGTCTTTTGATGCTAATAAATATTTCAGCTATATCAGTTATTTACCATGTTAGATACACAGCTCCATGATGTGTTCAGGTAACGAGGCGCATTCTAGCCCATTAGGAGTTGCAACTCGTTGCCCACGCAAAGTGGCACCAATGAACAAAGCAGAGCACTATAAGCAGAAAAATTTGTTTCTGGAACACTTTGGGTTACTGGTATTTTATAAACCATTGCAATCATGTCTGCCAGTTCCAATAAAGCTTTGAGTCCTTAGAAGGAGTGCCACTATCCGGCAACTCGTTTAGTGCGACTTCATAGAGGCATGAATGTATAGTAAGAACACCTACAAAATTTCAAGGCTTCCACGCTTCCAACATGCCTTCATTTTAAATTCATGGCTAAAGGGACATGGGACGACCCGTTGTATCACGGTGTTACTCCAGAAAAGCAACCAAGTTGCATACGAGGTGATCCAGTTATCTGTTCATTACATGTCTTTTGTGTTTAAAGTATTTGAGACAAGAGTGGAAACAAATGGGAAGAAAGATTAACAGAGAATATCTTAGCAATTTACAGTTTGCAGACAACACTGCACGCTTGAGCACTGTTGGCTGCTATGTGCAAAAGATGACTGAAGACAAAACGAAAAAGCATCATGGTAAGAACGAAGCAGGGACGCACGTTTTGATTTCACGAGTCCCTTCAACAAGGGCCGCAGTTAGCCTTAGCCTCGACAGAGTGAACGGCTTTGACGGTGAGAGTGAAAAAACTATTGCACATTGTAGCCTCGTGCAGCACTTGCTATTCTCGCCATTTCACAGTGCTCCGCCAGTCAGATATTCTATTCACTGTGTTCTCTTTCTCACGACAGACTATAGAATGATGATTTGATATGTGGGGTTTAACGTCCCAAAACCACCATATGATTATGAGAGAGGCTGTAGTGGAGGGCTCCGGAAATTTTGACCACCTGGGGTTCTTTAACGTGCACCCAAATCTGAGCACACGGGCCTACAACATTTTCGCCTCCATCGGAAATGCAGCCGCCGTAGCCGGGATTCGAACCTGCGACTTGCGGGTCAGCAGCCGAGTACCTTAGCCACTAGACCACCGCGACGGAGCCAGACTATAGAATGCCGACCATTGATGGAGGAACTGAGCTGTACTCTATAGCACCAAAGAAGCCCTCCTGGCCAGTAACTGCAGTGTTCATTTTTGTACTAGCTTCCGACCAGAAGAAGGTATTAAGGCCAAACTCATCCGTGACGCAGTCTATTAAATGCATGCCTTTACAGAGACCAGAACAAGGAGCGCAAGAAAAAGCTGACAGAATTAGAGACATTCAGTGCCCTGTCTGTCGATCTATCACTGTCACTTGCCCAATACTGTCTTTTCTCTCATCAATGATTGCCCCGCCGCGGTGGTCTAGTGGCTAAGGCACTCGGCTGCTGACCCGCAGGGCGCGGGTTCGAATCCCGGCTGCGGCGGCTGCATTTCCGATGGAGGCGGAAATGTAGGCCCGTGTGCTCAGATTTGGGTGCACGTTAAAGAACCCCAGGTGGTCTAAATTTCCGGAGCCCTCCACTACGGCGTCTCTCATAATCATAGAGTGGTTTTGGGACGTTAAACCCCACATATCAATCAATCATATCTCATCAATGATTTACTAAATAGCCTTAGGTGCTTGCGGGTATAAACTGGCAGCAGCAAGCACAGAAACAAGTTGACTGGCAAAACATGGGAGAGGCCTTCGTCCTTCGAGGGGCATATTCAGGCTGATGATGAATTCACCTGCTGACCCGCAAATCCCGGGATCGAATCCCGGCTGCGGCATTTTTGATCGAAGCGAAAATACTGTAGGCCTGTATGCTCAGACTTGGATGTCCTTTAAAGAACCCCCCAGGTGGTCGAAATTTCCGGAGCCCTCCACTACGGCGTCTCTCATAATCATATGGTAGTTTTGGGAAGTCAAGCCCCACATATCAATCAATCAGGCTGTAGAATGTGAGGAGGCAAGCTTCACAACACAGCTACTTGCCCCGTCTAGCCTTCGCAAGCGATATTGCTGCCCTGCATTCCCTTATATCAGAGGTAGAGCAACACTTATGTGATAAGCACGCATCACACACAATACACACACGTCTCAATTTGTGTGCACGAGGCACTTTATTTCTTAAGCTGTGCAGCAAAGCATGGACACATACATAGATGTATTAGGTGTGATCAGGATTCTTACAGGTTTTTATGGAGAAAATTTAAGGATATTTGGAGTTTCACGGTCCTATAGTATTTTCGAGGCCCCCTGCGATAGCCTAATTTTTCTTTCTAAGTCAAAAATCTTGAAACAGGGCTCTCGAAACGTCTGAACATTTATTGCACAAAGAAAAATATAGATCACAATACAAATCTGCTTGTATTGCATGCAATAAAAAATAAATAAAGCTAGGTTTAGCAAATATCAAATTGTGGATTGTAAAATTTAAATGTAAACTAGATAAGAAGCTAAAAAGTTAAAGAAACCTTTTCATTGCTAATGCTGTGCTAGAGCATTCACGTTTACAATCCTGATACCAGTCAGGGTCTAGCGACAGAACGTGGCCATCTGAATTCCTTGAATAGCGTAGCACGGAGTCTGAATCGTGGCATTAAAATGACAGCGACTCCCTGGAAATGTGCACTGCCGTAATTACAACAGGATTTGGTACCAAGCATTCTGTCGAAGTTCTTAATATGTCCAGACCCAAAAGTTTTCTGCAAAACGAAAGCGTCTACCTTATGCAATCGAGCTAAGTGAATAACCTCAGCCTGTTTCAACGCTCTAGTAATCCCACGACAATGAAAGGGAGCTAAAGTAAGGGTAAGAGAAGGCATGATGAAACACAGAAGAAAACCCAGAAACTAGAAAAGACAGGAAGCAAAAGAAGGAAAAGGAAACACAAGGAAACTGCTAAAACTTTGTGTGTGTGCTTATATGTCATTCTTTACGAAGCTTTTTTTTCTTTTTTAAAACCCTACAACTTTAAACCTGTAATACCTAACGAATTCAACTCTTTCCTTCAAAAAGTGAATTAGTTTAAAAAGCAAGGCACCATCTTATTCATAGCCTGTCCCCATGGGTGTGTTGCGCCAAGCCGTTGAGGTACCAACCAACTTGACAGTACCAGCTGCTGGAAAGCTACCTAAAATATCACCTAGAAATCAGAAAGCCCTTCGGAGAAGGAATCCTCATTCGTGGACGGGTACCATAGATCAGACAGTAGTGAGTACTCACAGCTGCCTGGACCACAGTTAGGGCAAGGAAAACTGTTGTTCAACTCCCTCTCAGTACTGTCCTTGCCGGTAGATGGAGAAGATTCCATCCGAATACGTTGCTTCACATTCGGGAGGCTGTCCTCCGAGCTGCTGGGACCACCACCGGCCTCTCACCGGACCCGGAAAATCCCCGTGATCGGGGGACGCGTCGTTTCTTCCCTCGAAGCACCAGGGGCCAAATCCATAGGGTTCCCGTCGTCGTGCTTAGCAGGAGGCGCGTCGGTAGGCGAGGCTGGCGGCTGCTCGGCGGCACCAGCGAGGGGGGGGGGGGGCAGGGAACTTTCAGCTGATTTCGCCTCTCACTCGTCCCCTCCTGGAACCCGTTCGCTCATCCTCTGGCAGGGTAGACCTCTCAGCCGTCGACAGCAACCCCGCTCACCTGCAGGGAAGAAGAAGCAGTTACAGGCAGGGCAGCCGATGAATGCGTCTGCGCCTTGCACGTTGAGGGGTTACGGTCGCAGCCGCAACACATTTTCGCACGCACCGGTAATATGGTAAAATGGGCAATCGCAGGGAACTCTGGGATACGATGGCTTCCGGTTCGACGCACCACGCGGGTTAGCAGCGGCACGCGTGCATTTTGTACCGTTGTTGAAAAAAACACCTTTCTGTGCAATGTCAGTGGTTTAGAAGTAGTTTTTTTTCTTTTTGATAATCGTGGCTGTGATCGTGACAAGCTACGAAAGCCATGAACGGTGAGGAAACTGTTTTATCGCGCTAAAATGATTTGGAATGCTTTTATGCTGCCCGGGGGTGCTGTCAGTCTGGCTAGCAGATCAGTTGATAGAGAAAACAGTTCATTGTATGATACGTTACTGCAGATAAAAGATCACTATTTTAAAGATCTCAGGGGACGGGGATGACTGCAGCAGTGTGCTAAGAGTTCATTTCGAGATCGCTGCTTCGGCCGACTTTGACGGTCGATCGGCATGAAGCCCAGCACGTATTGAGCGCATTGAGGTATATTTTTGTTTTCTCGCCTTCTGCGCGCTATAAGATGCATTTCTTACTCGAAGCCAGATGCTTATGTAAACGCTAACCTTGCTCAAGCTGCACGGCATGGGGGCTCATAAACAATACTTTCAGACATAGACTGCGGCGAATAATCTAAACCTTGCGCTTGTTTAACGCACTTCTTCCTTTGAGTGCCATCCTGGCGCATAGTTTGACCAAGATAAACGCAAATGCATTCGTCCAGCGCTTCGTGTAAACATACTCTTGAGTGAAGCTTCTGCCTTTTTTGTCATATATATGCGTGCAATGGCCAGGGCTCATCTCATATTGCAGGTAGATTTCACCCGCGTGTCCCCATAATAGGGAGTTTTAGCATCCGGCCGTTTGCAAGCGCTGCGGGCGTAGCGGGTGTTACTATTCTAAAACTAACCATATGAGTTTTAGAATAGCGTTTGCCCTGCTGCGATCCGCAATGCACGATCGCAGCGACACTGTAGCCTCGAAAACAACGCTTGCGGGCCACGTGCGGGCCGTCATCACCGCACGCAATTTAGGACTTTTTGCGTGCGGTCCGCGAACGCCGACTCACGTTACGACGCATGCGCAGTGGCAGCGACCGCACCGCAAGGGCTCGCAATGCGCTATTCTAAAACTCCCTATTGTCTTTGCAAGGCGCGCCTGCGCGACAGTTTATTTCTCAATATAATATTCGCAGCAAAGTCATGCGTAAGCTTTTTTTTTGTGTGGAATACAAACGTATCTGTGATAAAAGATAAAATTGTTTTCACACGCCCTGGATTAAACGTTTCGTACTCAAAGGCTACCTGTCACTGTGGCTCTCTTCATAGCCGTGGCCCACCTCATTTTTCTTTGTTTCATGGCAATCGATTCATGCGTTTGCCTTTCACGCTTGAGGTGGAGCAGCCAACGGCTGAACAACAGACCATGGTTTATCAGGACGAAGATAAACGGGCGACCGAGCGCGCGAATCCCGAATAATATGAGGCTTGCGGCGAAGCGGTTCACCATCGTCTACTGTTCTCGAACCGGAAGCCGGTAGCAGACGGTGCATCCCACAATCCCTCGCTCTTTTACTGGTCACCTAAGCACCCACGGCGGAGCAGTACACTTGACCACGTGGTGTTGATTGATATGTGGAGTTTAACGTCCCAAAACCACCATATGATTATGAGAGACGCCGTAGTGGGTGGCTCTGAAAATTTTGACCACCTGAGGTTCTTTGACGTGCGCCCAAATGTGAGCACATGGGCCTGCAGTATTTTCGCCCCCATCGTAAATGCAGCCGCCGCAGCCGGCATTCGATCCCGCGACGTGCGAGTCAGCTGTCGAGTACCTTAGCCACAAGACCACCGTGGCGGGGCTTGACCGCGTCCGGGCCGGAGGAGCCGCCGACAAATGCGTAGAACGCCCTCTTACTCCCATTGAATCACAATTAATGTCCCTAACCTGAATGAGGTTCGGGCCAGCCATCTCTAAGCGCACGACACGGACGCCGTTAAAGCCAGGCACGTGTTCGTGCGTTACATCCAAAACATCCCATATTTGCTCATCACCATTTGGATGGCATAGTCATTGGAATCTGCTGGGTAGCCAAGAACGCATTCCCGCTTAGCCGGCCGAACAGCGCGGTACTCAAATCCTATCTTCGCATCGCTGAAGACGTGGATTGGGTCATCGAGAAATCGCCGACACGCCTCCTCAGTGCCGAAGGTCACCTCAGACTTCCCTAAGCCAAAATTATGTACATTCTTCAGCTCACTGAGCGTGAAGCGCTGCACTAGTTCCTTGCATATGTCAGCACTGCCGACACCCTGAAACAAGCGTCCAAAAAAGACGCGCGGCCTGACGTGGGCCACCATCGCGGTAAACGTACCACGAGGCAGCCACGTCCGTTACAATTAAGCTAGCCTAACCAGAAAAACTCTGAGGTAAAGACTAGCCTATACTGACGAAAAACGCTAGAAACGGACAGAAAACCTCACCGAAAACCTGTGTACTCCGGTCCGAAGGCGCGCCGTGTCACCGCACGAAAAGGCGAAGCAAAATCCTCCCAAACGATACATGCAAACAAAGCGCGCTAGTCACGCGAGGAGCGGGCCATGGCACTTCCGATCACGTCGAGTGCTGGAGCGAGAATGCAGCTGGCGTGACCCTAAAGCACCAGATCGAAATCATTGACGTGCAACGGCTGCAGAGCAGCAAGCACACTGCGTAAGATGCTCTACCTTATGTTGTAACTTGTGCCTGTCGCAGTTTGTCGATCGCGCCAATCTTTGAGGTCGCTGTAGGCATGATGCGTCCCCACAAGATGGCAGCACGCGTTCACTAACAAAGAGGAGTCATTGTGCGGGAAATTCAAAGTGATAGTAGCGGTGGACCCTTCCCTTGTGATTGCAAATGAGCTGTTTTTTAAGCCATAGCTTTTGTTGACGCAGACTTTCTGTTTCTTAGATAGTGCAAACGATAGTATGGCTCCCTGCCGGTGCCAGCCGCAAACCTCAGAGTTCTACCTTGCATATTGTCTCGCATGTTTTACTTACCGCATTTACCTACTACAGCGGCCCTGACGTAGCATGTTATGGTTTGCAAACTGACGGACGAGTCATGATGTAATTGTAATACACCAGTGTGCCTCTGATAACAAACGAAAGAAAGCTGATATTCCAGGTGATATTATAAAAGAAATGGGCCTTGGCTGGCCACCTCATGACAACCGCAGAACAGCGGCGGTGGCAGTTGCGTACATAACTATAGATAGGACGGCGCCCATGGCAAATATATTTCCACGCCCCTCAGGACGGCAATGACAGTGATTCTTTTTTGTGTGTGTGTGTGTGTGTGTGTGTGTGTGTTTTAGCAATATAATGGTATTGTGGGCAAAAAACAAACATTTGGCTGTTTTCGGCTAGCGAATGAGTGATATCTTCATTAATTGATTGTTCACTACAGTGGACTGAAGTCGTCTTGCACGTCCATGGATGGTACGACGCACCAAAGGTCCACAAGGTTCGAAAACTTATGATAGAAGAAATGGACCTTGTCGCTTTACACGAAATATGCGAAGTTCACAACCTAATACATCCAGACAAAAGAGAACGACGAAGTATGATAGGCGTGTAAACAGTCCTTATCGTTTTTGGCTACATCACTATAACAACTCTTGTTCCTAATTATTTATTACGCCCATCATATCTGCATACTATGCCTACTGTCTTTTTATCAATGCTAATTATGCATTCAGGAATTTGTCCCAGCAAATCTTGTTGTCGCATATAATATAATGCCTTTTGCGATGCCAGTAATTTTGATGATGAACAACAATGCACTCTAAAAAAAGAGCGAGTAAAAAGGGTGTCTTTCTGTCCTACAACAATAATCATCATCTATATTGCGTTCCATCCTTGCGCTATCGCCCCGCGCCCGGTACATTCCGGTCACGATCGACATGCCCATTATCAGGGTTACATTGCATTCTCGATAGGAAAATGGCCAGCACCGAGTTTTCAAGAAAGGAAGCGCACGCAAGCCTGATGACGATTATTGTTGTGGGACAAAAAGACACCCTTTTTACTCGATATTTTTTAGAGTGTGGTTGTAAAAAAACACGTTTTTTTATATTTGACATAGAACATAGTGCACGCGCATTACGAAAGGAGCTGTCCCTCTGCAGTCACACATTCCCGCCCTCGGCTACCTTAGACCACGCGTCTCAAACGCTCTGCCCACGGCCAGCGAACCGCGGCATTGATCGAACTGTTTTTCTTCGGTTTTTTCCCTAATAGCTGCGGTCATGAGCTAAACAGACATGTCTCGTCTAGAGCCTTTTTTCTCCCTTGAGGAAACCCCGGCGTTCAACATGTTTTGATACTTAACCGCAAAACATCAATATTTCGCAATAGTCGTCCACATTTTAGTCATGTAGGAGGTACATTTACCTTGTTGGAATCCCGGTGCTGTATAAACTTCCCAAATTACCCGTACACGAGAGGGAACAAATGCATTTGAAATGGCAGTGATCAGCATTTGAAACGTAGCCTTTTTTGTGCGTGGTTTTTGCTCAATCTGGAGCCTATATTGACCAGATGGTGCTGATACCATCTCAAGTAACCACCATAACCGTTAACATGAGACATGAAACGCAAAATATCCAGCTTTATTATGGTATTGTATCATTGCCTTGACCATTCGGTCACCTCGAGCTTTATTAGTAGAGCATAAAATGTCATTGTAGCTAACCGCCTCAAAGAAGCCGAGAGTGAAGTCAGTGTTCGTGACCATTTGATCCCCCGAGGAAGTCAGTAAAACATGAGCAGACCTTATAGGAGGTACTGCACATGCTACCTTTGGATAGCATATATAGCAACTCTAGACCTTATGCGAAATTGCTGCCATCTGTCGGCCGTCTTGTGCATGCGGCCATGTTAGACGCTAGAGCTCGGCGCAGTATGTGCATTCCGTGTGTGTGTGCGTATACGTATACGTAATGCGTATCGACCTGAGGCGTGGATTGGCTGATAATCGCAATGCCGACGTATTGCTTCGTCCCTGGCTGCAGACTGAATGTGAGTGGATGTGATATTTTGCCACTGGCGTTCTGCTTTCTGTATTTCTTTTAATGCGCACGAGGTCCACAACTGGAGACCTGGGTGCTGCATTCGATATATGCTACATCGCAATCACGTGATGCCACCTTGCCCTAAGGAATGGCCGCCGGGCGGCCAGAGCGCTTGTATTTCTTTGCGTTTTTCCCTAAATCAGACTGAGTTTCCCAACCAGTTCATGTGCACTGGCATCTAGAGAAAACAATAGCTTGGAAAGCGTGACCAGTGTGTTCGCTGTGACTGCCTGCCACAATTAAACTTCACCGTGCATGCAAAAGGGCAGAATGTATTTTCACATTCGCAGTTTTACTTCAAGGATACGGAACATCAAGACGCATGGCTGATAAAGCTAGCTTAGAAGGGGCAATGAGCTGAAACCCCAAGCATGTTTCTGCTGCAAGCACTTCCGAGAAGGTGACATTGTGTGCACGCTAGGAGCGCGAATGTTAATTTGGTGAGTAGACAGTGAGTTCACACGTGACACCTCCCTCTCTACCTAAAGACGCAAACACCTCGAAGTCTTCTAAAAAATTACACGGGGGTATCATTCCTTATAGTCAACCCCATCCTATGCAATTTTATCGGAGAAAATGCCGTGGGGAAATTACCCATAATTTAAATAATAAAGCGAGAAAAATGAGGAGAGGCGACGCAATTTCATGGAAGAAAGCAGTATGTGAACGAGTTTTTTATTTGAAAGCGATAAGAATGGAGCATTGCAGGAACACCTATACGTAGATTTTTTTTCATTTCGTTCTTTCATCATGACGTCTGCCCATATGAAAGCTCGCCGTATAAGCTTGGAGAATGACGTGTCTTTTAAGGCGCTTCTCGATCACAACTCTTCAGCAAGAAGATCATGGGCAGCGCTGTTCTTTTCAAATTTTCACTAGGGTTGTATACGTGTTAAAGGACAAAGGTGGTTTCCAAACCTGAAGAAAACGAACATTTCAAGCAATAAGTTCAGTGGCCAATTAGGCTAGGAGGTTAGGACGGGTCTACGCGCCAATAATGTTATAAATATATTTGTACTTGCATACATGTGCGCAAAGACAAGCCAGATCTAGAATAAAGGGACCACAGAAACACAAGAATGTATTTTACAGGTCCCGGATATGTAGTATCAGCTTCAAACAAAACACCAACAGCAGCAAGCCTTTGTGATGGTATAGTGCGTGTCGTCCAGTTATCGCCATTGACAGGCGCAATTAGCCACAGCTTTCCAGAAGGCTCACAAAAGATTTCGTTTCGTTTGTTAGAAGAAAATATCGGTTTACTGGTAAAAGGAGTCTTTCACCTTCCGGGTGGTACCTGGGGAGAAGTGAGGAAGGTGGTGTTGAAACAGTGTGGTGGCATGCCCCCCTGGTTTTGAACCTGCAGGGGGCGACATTTTCACCGGACGCGGGGCACAAATGCCCCATTTGGGTCCCCAGGAAGCTTCCAAGCGTATATAGGAGGCTCGGCTCGGCGTCCCCTCCAAAGTGGCACTTGCGCCTCCTCGCCCCACCCTCATTACACCACCGGGTGTTGGCGCATAAATTAAAGTTTGGGGTCCAGCAAAGCGATAGACTGTTCACTTATGCAATGATCTCGATTCTCTTGAGAAAGTGAGCTTTCTAAAGTGGCTGTGTCTGAAAATTTAGCAGCACATGCTAGATTTTCTCATTTTCCTAATATAGATATAGATATATGAGGTTTAACGTCCTAAAACCAACCACCATGTGATTATGTGAGATGCCGTAGTGGAGGACTCCAAAATTTCAACCATTTGGAGTTCTTTAACGTGCCTCCAAATCTGAGAACATGAGCCTACAGCATTTTGGCTTCCATCGAAAAATACAGCCACCGCCGCCGGGATTCGATAACATGACTTGCGGGTCAGCAGCCGAGTACCTTATTCACTAGACCACCGCGGCGGGGTCATTTTCATAAGCAAACCGTCCATCGGTTCGCTGGGGCGCGATTCTCGTGGTGTCCATTTAGTGGGCATGTCCACCATCCCGTCGTGCCCACGGCTCCGCGATGTCCACTTCACCGGAGCGCGTTCCGTTAAGCATGGCGTTACGTCACTCCGTTCTTGACCCTCACACCGAACCCGCCAGAACATTCCCGGCTTAAGGAGAAAGAAAGTGAACGGTATGTACCGTAATAAGACTCTTGAACAAACTTGACAAGTCTGCACTTGCCTGTGAAGTTGTCTATGAAGATGAAGGTGCCTATAAAGAACGATGCAGGGAATGCGTACTGACCTTTCACGGGCGTCAGGTGGGTTGCCACGTTAAACCTAATTCAGGGGCTAACGTGATTATAGCTCATGCGCAGCCTGCAAGATGCGCACCTAGTAGCTGATCTGTGGGGGCAGCATTCGTTGCGGCGAAACGCATTCCGTATTTATTTGTGTCAAGAGTTGTGGTTGTTGCGTGGCGTAATCAAAATGACGTTGCGGAAGAAAACCGGTAACAGGCGGTGCACGTGCTGCTCATAGAGCTCCAGCCAATCAGTGGAGGCCAAATGGAAATGTCCAATTGAACACTGCGAGAATAACTCCGCTAGACCTCAACCGGGTTGACTGCACATGTTAGTTTATTTGTTAAGGTCATTGACAGATCCAAAAGGGGAGGTAGGGGCTATCGCTCCCCACCCCCAAAGTCTGTGTCAGCAGTCAGAACCTCACTTCAGTGCTTGCAGCCCACCTCCTATCACCTATTAGGACAAATGAGTGAAAGCCCTGGAAGCAGACACATTAACAATATTTATGCTATGAAGGCCTGGGGTTCCTCTGCTAGTAAAAACAAAGAGTCATGATCACGTCCCCTTCCCTCCTCTCCAATGTTGCCTAAGGGGACCGCCTCCGCACCCCTAAAATGAGTGGACTGGATCTGTCCCTGGTTTATGCGCATGCATGACAAAATCGATTGACTTGTGGGGTTTAACGTCCCAAAACCACCATATGATTATGAGAGACGCCGTAGTGGAGGGCTCCGGAAATTGTGACCACCTGGGGTTCTTTACCGTGCACCCAAATCTGAGCACACGGGCCTACAACATTTCCGCCTCCATCGGAAATGCAGCCGCCGCAGCCGGGATTCAAACCCGCGACCTGCGGGTGCATCACAAAATGATATATATATATGTGTGTGAAACCTTTCCCTTCTAATTACCGGTTGTGAGTAGCACGCATCTTCGTCATGTATCGTCTGGTCGTTGATTTAGTTTTGCGGCTTGCGGCTTCGAACGCATCTGTGACTGTTTATTGTTGTGTTTGGGTGTTTGTTTCAGTTTTCTGAAGACGTACAGTTGCACATGTAGACATAGTACAGTATGCAGTGTAATGCAGAATTAATCAGACCACCGTTAGAAAACAGCAGTAGCGTGGCCAGAAGTGTTTTTGTATGCGTGTATGTGTGAAATGTTTTTGTATGCGTGGGGGGTGTTAATTTATACTTGTGTTCGTATGCGTGCGTGTATAAATAAGCAAGCAAAATTGAAAACTTTTGGGGGGTTTTAACCCACAACCTCCCACTCCCCCTTGGCTACGCCCACGGAAAAAGAAATTTATTTGAACTTCTCATTCACATGGCGTCTTAATGGTCTCGTTGCAATAAACATACTTCTTAATCAATAAGCTTGATGTCCCGAGGTTCAATCGACGGCGCACAACGCTGGGGCAATCCAATACTCCATGTACTGCGTTTGAATGGCTGATCGCTGAAAAGGTGAACTCAAGTGGCCACAATTTTACCGTTATGTGAAGTGAAGTGAAGTGAAGTTTATTTCCTTTCACACAAAGGGGGAAGCCGGGGCTAAAGGCTGGAGTGCCTGACAGAGGCCTCGGCTCCCTTGTACAGTCTGACATAAATAAACGAAAACACATAATTGCAGTGTTAGCTGCATTTGCCAGTGTAACACAATGCTGCCAAGCATGCAGCGTAGACAAAATACAAAGCATTATAAAATATAAACTTAATACAAGCTTATACAAAGCACAAATCAGATTCGAGTAAATATTTCTTTGTTTGTTTTTTGAATAATTTCAATGCAACATCAAAATCAACATTCGCCAACATTTTATTAATAGCCACAGTGACCTGATAATTTAATTTTTGTTTGCCATAGTTTGTGCGCGTTTTAGGGACCCGGTGGATTTGTTTTCGAAAATGATATGCATCGTTAGACAAAGTAATGTCTTGAGTGTGCAGTTGATTACTCTTAATATACTGCAACAGTCGAAAGAGGTAGACTTGGTTCGCTTTAAGCAGATCGTAAGTACGGAACAATGGCAACGTGGAAAAGTCTTTGGGTCTGCCACGGTACCCATGAATGCACCGCAAGGCTCTCTTTTGGAGTACTAGTAGTTTTTGATAGTTAGTAGGCGTAGTTGTTCCCCATACGAGAATACAATAGGTTAACTTAGAATACACAAGCGCATAATACATCTGCAGTCTCAACCACACGGGTACCAGACAAGCTACTTTGTAGAGACAGCCAACACTTTTACTTATTTCAGATGCTAATTTTGACACATGTGTGTTCCATGAAAGGTTTTGGTGGAACCAGACACCAAGAAATTTAATGCAGTCAACCTCATGTATTCTTACCCGACCAAATTGAATATTGGCCTTATATGAATCAGCAGTATTAATTGGCCTAAAAATAATGTAGCTAGTTTTGGATAAATTTAAGGAAAACATGTTGCGTTGTAGCCATGACTGCAAGTTTCCTAAGTACCAGTTTACCGTAGCTTCCGCTTGTACAAGAGATTTGGCTGTAAAAAATATGTTCGTATCATCCGCATACATAATCATGTCATGAGAGCCTGGTAGTTTAGTAATATCATTAATATATATTAAAAACAATAGAGGTCCTAATATAGAGCCCTGAGGGACTCCACAAGTGACAGTTAGTCGGTTAGATGCAAGATCATTCACCCGTACGTACTGCATCCTATGACGTAAATAATCCTGCACTAAGTTATGTGTGACACCATGTACACCATAGTAATTCAACTTTTCTAAAAGGATATTGTGCTGTACGCAGTCAAACGCCTTTCGAAAATCTAAGAAGAGACCAAGAGTGTAGTGTTTGTGTTCTATATTTTCAAGTATTTTGTCTTTAATAACGAGTAGCGCCTGCTCTGCGGATTTTTTCTTCAGAAAGCCGTACTGGCAAACAGATATCAGGTTGTGTTTAGTGAAAAAACATTCGAGCCTGCAATTGATAACTCCTTCAAATAATTTAGAAAATACTGGTAACACAGAAATTGGTCGGTAGTTTGACATTTCCATTCGATTGCCACTTTTGTATATCGGACAAACCTTGGCGATTTTTAGGTCATCAGGAAACACACCAGTAGTAAACATTAGGTTTACAAGATAAGACAATACGTCAGATATCAAAGGCGCAACGCGCTTAATGGGGACAGATTTTATATCGTCATGACCTGCGGATACATCATTTTTTAACTTGTTGTAATGTGAGCTTTATAGCACTCTCCCCGAAAGGTGGCGAGCACCAGAATATCAAAGCTATGCTTCACGTTCTTGAACACTGTAGCTATGCAGCAGTTCAATGCGTCGGATCAATACCGGCATCCCTTGACGTAGGACGAGAGCTTCTTTCCCTTGCACTTGCGCTTCCATCCGTACCTGGTAAATGATAAGTAAGCATATCGCTTATTAGTTAACTAGACAAGTAAGAGACCAGTCGAAGCACTCTGACAGCTAGGCAGGACTGTGTAGTTTCGTTAGTAGCTATACCTTACAGCGTTCTTTTATTACATCCTTTACAGAGTAAAATTACATGAACGTTCAGGCAGCATCTGACAACTGGTGTGTCCCTAGAGTAACATAGTTAATATTAAGCACTAGCTCTGCCATCAAATATTTAATTGTAGGCTTTCAAATAACGGTCTGTGGCAAACATTACGGACTACACATATTATCTAGTAATTCCAAGGCTTGCTATAAGGCAGAACGGACCGAAGGAAAGTGTGTGCCGGGAAGTTCCCTCAACAGCTCGTCAAGAGCTGCCACAGGATTATTATTATTATTATTATTATTATTATTATTATTATTATTATTATTATTATTATTATTATTATTATTATTATTATTATTATTATTATTATTATTATTATTATTATTATTGCATCTCGCTAAGGAAGAAATACAAGCTGCACATTCTGAGGGAGTCAAAGAATAAACTTGAAAACTTTTCGGACATATACTGAAGGACCATTCGCTAATAACGGATAAGCGTAGAGAGAGAGGGAACAAAAGGAGAAAGGCTGGGAGGTTAACCAGGGCTGAGCCCCGGTAGGCTACCCTGCACTGGAGAAGGAGAGAAAAGGTCCCTGACTTGGCCGACGCGTAGCAGTTTCCCATCACAAACGATGAACAGGCCGGTGTCTTTGAGAAAACGCAACAGTGTTTTCGTTGCCTTTCGAAATTGGGACGGGCAGTGCTATGGTCCCATGACATAATGCATTGAAAACCTATAGCGTAATGCATTGAAAACCTATAGACATAGCTGACGGAGAGGAAGAAATTGATGTGCGGCCTTCATTTTCTTTTGCAATAGTTATTTACATCTCACGGGGTATCATAAACATAGACGAATTACATTTTTTGTATAATAATTGTAACTAACAGAAAATGATGCCAAGGAAAGTATGAGGGATGTAGATGTGATTGTAATATATATGTGAAGAAGTCGCGACTTCGAATAACGCGTCCGATGCCATATCGCTGAACTATACGGCGGCGGTCATTTTCCCATCCACGTTATAGGACATGTACATGCATTAAACGTGAGAGCGCTTGTTAGTACCGCCAGTAAATTCATTAGGGCCACAGTGGAACGCTTTTCTTTTTTTTTGTCTATTTGCGTCGTGCAGCACGTGATCATATTATGAGCTGGCAGCAGATGAATAGGGTAGTACGCGAGGGATTATTGGTCAGCTGCCAACACGTAGTAAGATCACGTGCTACGTGACGCCTACAGCAAGAAAAAAAAAAGTGTTCCACAGTCGCAATAATGCTTATTGGCTGCGCTGATTGACGCTGCCATGTTTAATGAACATATATACCCTATAAAAGTGGACGGTGGCATGACTTACTAATTGTTATGACAGCGGGGCTGATTGGTTTATTGCTGAAAAATTTCTTAACTTGCGAGAGAGGACGAAGGCACAAGTGAGAAAATATTCAGACCACCATTACCGCCATGGTAGCTCAGCATCGGACGCCATATTTGAAGGTCGCAGGTTCGGAACCTAGCAGTGGCAAGTTATCTTTTTGTACACTTTTCTCACTTCACATTTACATTACAATTACTTCTAATAGCATCCCCTGCACTTTTCTTGGCATCATTGTAAGTAGTTCTCATTATTATTGAGAAAATGAACCCTTAAATTTACATTTCCTTTTTGTGGTATATTAAGGCGCACAATTCTTAAAGTGTTTAAAAAAATACGCTGTAATAAACGACGGAAAAAGTTTCTTCTTTAGCAAATACTACCAAAACCAACAGACTGCTCTATTGGAACTGAGGACAATGAAACGAGGCCTTTATCGCTCCTAAGGAATAGCCCCACCACGGTGGTCTAGTGGCTAAGGTACTCGGCTGCTGACCCGCCGGTCGCGGGATCGAATCCCGGCTTTGGCGGCTGCATTTCCTATAGTAGAGGCGGAAATGCTGTAAGCCCGTGTGCTCATATTTGGGTGCACGTTAAAGAACCCCAGGTGGTCGAAATTTCCGGAGCCCTCCACTACGGCGTCTCTCATAATCATATGGTGGATTTGGGACGTTAAACCCGACATATCTACCAAGTCCTAAGGAATAAAGCTTTCTTATTCAGCGTTCTTCCAAAAGCTCATTTGCACCATGAAACGCACTGGTAATTACGTAACGTAATCAAGTCATTATAATGACTAGTCATAATACAAACCCTGTGGGAATATTGACAGAGAAGAATATATACCATGCATTGAATCCGTGTCTTTTGTAGATTAGCTTTGCGCACTTGATGGACGGGCCGGTGTTATCCGACTTCAAGGCTGTTCAGTGGGGAAAATGGCAAAAAGGGACATTAGTATTTCGTCAGCATAACAACTAGAAATATTACTGAAACATTAATATAACCTTCATTTAATACCGGTATTATCAGCCCATATTCGCAGTGAACACGCATTTTAAAGGATCTCTTGGCAAACAGTAACAGTCTGCCAGTTACTTATGCCTGAGTGCGGTGAATATAGGGGCAAGAAATAGGTGGTGGACCTACTACGCCCCTAAAAAAATTTACGCATCTATTGTCTTGCCTATTTTGTCTTCGAGAAATGCTCGACAAATATGTACGTCTAATTGTTACCATGATATATATATATATATATATATATATATATATATATATATATATATATATATATATATATATATATATATATATATATATATATATATATATATATATATATACGAAACTGACTAAATAACGTTCACCGCTTTTGCCAACTGATTCCGGCAGTCGTTAATGTAGGAAAGGTAGCACTGGTCGCAACGTTGCGCGCTGACTAGTGGTGTGCGCTCACGTGACCTAATAACTAATGGAGGTAAATACTATAAAATGACGCCCACCTGTGAGCAACAATAGCACGAGGACCGCAATGAACCTATCAAGAAAGAAACATGCTGAATTGTACGCATCTAAGACGACCACCATAGTCGGCACCAAGGATTGACCATAGTTGTAATTTTCTTTTTCCTTCAGGTTATGCTCTTTTTTTTTCATTTTCAGACCACGTCTTGCTGGGGAACGTCAGGTGTTATTCTGAATTTGTGGCTTGTGCGACTTGAGTCACACAAGCCACAGATCGTACGTTGGTAACAGTACGTACGATCCCCTTATGCTGTCACCGACCTGTTCTCTACGCCCTATTTAATGCGTGTATGAATGACACTTGAGTTTCTTATTCAAAGTAGAACGTGACAGCGAAATCACGCCCTCCTCGTATCGCCTTTTCAAACGATACCCTATCTTCGCCTCTCAGTGGACATCTCAACCATGCAGCAAAGAAAGAAAATGTCTTTGCGGTTCACAGTGGCCGTTTCAAAATATTCCAGAGTGCCTTGTAAGTACATTAGTCAAGTGGCCACTATAGCATAATTCTTCCTTCTGTGAACCGCTGAAGTACCGACTACGCATCCGCAAAGCAACACGCGCAGCTGTACACCTTGTTCATACTGCTGCTGATGATGATAGATGACTAAATATGTGTGAGCGCATAGCGATATATGGGGATCAACTTGTGGCGAAATTAACACGTCTTGACACCTGATGCGATTATACGCTTCTTCCACCTAATAGATCAAGGCGGTGGCGTACCAGCTGTTTCGCGAGTTTGGGGGGGGGGGGGGGCAAACCTACCTCAGTCGTCAGCCGGAATAACATTTTCGTTATTGGCTAGGTAGAAAACTTCGCCTTACATGTTAGTTTCCCCAGCGTGCAACGAAGAGGGACGACTGTCAAAAGGGGGGGGGGGGGAGCTCGGCGCCTTTTTTGTTCACGCGGCTGATACACCTATGAATCAAGGGGTCTCCTCGCACTGCACACATTATACCCGACGTTCGTGTATAATGCACGATCGTTCCTGCAGGGCTTTTTTTTTTCAAAGAAGCTTCAACCCCTAGCATGTCTCTGAGCTAGAAAACCTTAGTGGCTTGCAGCCCAGAAAGCATGGGTTCCATTCTAACTTGAAACGAAGATATTCATTGACATAAGTATCGAATTTTCGCTCACTGAAAGCGTAGACTTATCGCATACAAACAACTACGGAAACATCGACGACCAGTAACGTAGCCAGAATTTATTTTTGGTAGGAGGTCTGGGGGGGGAGGGCTTATTTACACCTTAATTAAGTATGCTCATACGTGCGTTTGTATGTGCGCTTGAATCCATTTTCATGTGGTCGTGACGTTGACGAAGGTAGGAGTCGGCGGGCGTGTTTAAGGTGAAACTTTTTTTGGGGGCGTACATGTGCCCAGAAAATGAAAGGAGCAAAGTACTACACGCCATTCCAGCTGTATGCACTGACAGCGGCGCGGGCAGCATCTGCCGCCGACTGGACTTATATGCGGTTAGGTGCGTGGGCATTCATGCATGCTGCATGAAGCATTTGAGTCTTATTGATGGTGCTCGCGTATAGCTTTCGAATGAACTTGACTACTCGCATCCTGCGCATAATATTAACAGAATTATCTTAAACTATCGCGAAGCTGCTCCAACGATGTGGCGTGGTCTGCGCCGAGTATAGCTAAAGGTCTTTGTGGCTGAAACCAGAATACATGAAAATAACGTTGATAAACGGGCGTGACGATATACACATCCAAAAGTGAAAATGTTTGAGAAAAAAACTGACCCCCCCCCCCCTTCCTTCCTCCAGGCTTCGCCCTGACGCTGACACGGCGGGCTCCAAGACATCTGCGAAACGAGCTCTAACGCGACAGCGTTACAATGGCGTATAAGCACATAAGGAAA
Organism: Rhipicephalus microplus; assembly: GCF_043290135.1. Taxonomy (NCBI): domain Eukaryota; kingdom Metazoa; phylum Arthropoda; class Arachnida; order Ixodida; family Ixodidae; genus Rhipicephalus; species Rhipicephalus microplus. The sequence goes on along the minus strand of NC_134704.1, from coordinate 19,049,817 downwards.
TCTTCTACACGGTGGTATTTACGACACGTATACTCTAAATATGGCCCTAACGAACCACTTGTGCAACAAGACAAAGTCCCATATGTTTGGCATTGAATAATACGTGTATTTAGTAATGTTCAGCGCGTACCGGAACATGAGACCTTGCATTCGTTGTGCCGTCCCGGACTGCACCAATAGCCATTGTTGATCTGAAATGTGAACAGAGATGGGACTTGCATTAGCGTACGGGCGTCCACATATACAAACCTCATCAAGCGATATGAACACTTTGAGAAAAATTGTTAATAAGGAGAGGTAGAGCTGCTAAGCATGTGGTAATATCGATTTGCTGCTTTGAACTGCATGTATACAACAGAACGCGTTGGCCAATCGAAAAGCTTGCTAATGAAAAAAAACACAGATAAACGGTGTTGGTGTATTTACGGAGGCCTGATTTCAAGACATGAACAAACATTTTTTTCTCGTCATGCGAGCTGCTGCGTTGTTTGTTGAAGAGCTGAAGTGGTGTAAATGCTTTACCACTTCATAGCAGCCTCATTACCAACAGTTTGATGATGCATTTCAAAATGGGCGAACAAGAATCAAGTCATCCTTCCAAGTGAGCGAAATCGAAATCTTTGATCGTTCGCACGTAGAAACACTAAGAGTTCATGTGACTAAGGGCTTGAATGCATGACCTTTCGTTGGCAAAGTAAAACATGTGAAGTGGGGAACATGCGTGGTACAAACCTGAAAAATGCCATAGTCGATGCTACGGTTCCGGTTCCTGTTGACAGCCTTTGAATTCAGAGCGCTCTCCGCCTGTGCCAAACAGACCCCTTGAGAGAAACGACAAAAAAAAAAAACTTACTGAATAAGAACTTCTACTTTCGGCTGCGGTTAGCCCTCGAGTTGCCGCTTATGGTTTAATGGTTACACATTGGTAGATGTATCTATACATACATGCACTTATGTTGGTATTTGTTGAAGAGAGAGGGAAAAAGAGACCTTTTTCAAAAAAGTTGTGAAGAGACAAAAAAAAATGACATTTTACACGCCAGAGCCACGGTAGGAGATTTTAAAATCAGTCTTCGACGATAGTGATGTCTGTTGTGCAAGTGGGTGCGTGAACGGACCGTCATCGCCACTATATGCCAATGAGACACGCCACCATAGAAGGACACCAATTTGATTTGGACCGCCTGAACACCTGCGGTTGTTCAAAATCGCCTTGATTTAAGTACAGGGTTGTGTCGCTATTCGTCACCATCGAAATGCGGCCACAGCGGCTAGGGAATCGTACCCGCCTCTTTAATATTACGGACGCGACGCCTTAGCTGCTAAGCTATATCGCAGCAGTTGTGGTCTATGTGCAGTCAACGCCAAAAAGCTTACGCATCACACACGCAAGAAGCTGGCTATTCCCGCTGCTTCGGCTGCCCTAGCAGCCTTGAATTTAAATATAGAATTTCGGCCACTCCTAACACCAGCTAACAACATGCACCATGGAGTTCGAGTGAATACATTCGCGAATGGAGGGGAAATTAAGGCTTTTCTGAGGTCTATTAGTCCCTGAACTTTTGACACCAATGACACGCATTTCTGAGGCCACGATTTTCAAATGTAGTATTTCGGACATCTTTGCAGAAGTGTGGCGCTATCACCTACAGCTACACCCTTCGATATCGTGGCTTTGACACGAAAACCAATGACTTCAATTGCAGGTGCGGCGAGGTGCCCCAAAAGTAAATGTAAAAGTTAATGAGCTCCATAAAAGAAGTAGTTCTTTATTTTCACAAAAAGCGATGAAACCTCCTAATGGTACATATTCATATAAAAATAAACTAACTTTTCTTTGATGGAGCGTGCTGGTATATTCACTTTCGCGCTGCTTGGCCACAGCTCGCGTGCTCCGTTCTATAGGGCACCTGTACATGCAGTGACAGTTCTACCTGCTTGGAAAGCGGAAGGTTGCGCTGCTACTGTGTCATCACGCTCGATTTGGTTATAAAATGGCGAAACCTGGCGAAGCTATCTTCGAATACTCACAGTCGGGTACTTTACTTCTGGGGATCCCATTGCGCACGAGAATCGAAGCAAGCTCACAGCGGCCGTACACCTTGGCGTTGGCCAAGCTCAGCAGGGCGAACAGCGCAAGACAGAGAAACTGCATCTTGCGCGTATACGGGACGGCCCGACACGCAGTGCAAAGACCCGCCGTACTCCGCGGCTGGTTCCAATGTGGCACCGCCAGCGGAAAGCACACAGATCAAAACACTCCGAGGCGACGCTATGCGTAAACACCTTTCTTTCTTTATCGAAGGCTGTCATTCTGCAAGCGCTGAGGCCCTTGGCCCTTGCGCTATCATCGGAAATGCGTTTACGGATCCGCTTGTAAGGCTGGGCGGAACTTGTCTTAAAACGGGGAGAAGGATAAGTAGATAGCGGAAAGCAATAGGAAATAGGCGGGTGATACAGGCGGGCGTGTTTTGCGCCGCTTTGCCTCGCTGCGTGAAATGCCACATTCGAGCGCTATATCAGCGGTGGTTGTTATGAATCAATCCACGGCCCGCTGCTCGGTGGCAGCCGGGACGTGATCCAGCAGGAAGTGCGGGATTTTCATAATGTTGGCGCATCACGCGAGGTACATACGAAAATTATTCAAAGTTCAGCAAAATGTAGAAAAAAACTAAAAACCCACGTTTACGATAAGCTTCCAAATCTGTAATTTCTTCAGTCACGGTGCGAAGCTTTGTTGCAAAAAATCAAACAAAAACAAGACAAGGCAGGAGGAAATAAAGAGCGAAAAATAGTTGCAGTCATCCCATACTTCCACATTATATCTCATGGTTTGAAGAAGGTAGCCTGGAGATATGGTGTGGATGTAGTTTTATCAGCCCCGTGCAAAGTAAGCCACATTTGCAGAATGACGGATGAGCGACTTAGTGCAATCACCAAAAAAAAAGTTGGACATGCGCCGTAAAACACATAAATAAATTTGTAGATTGCGCAGTTGGTGTTGTTTACATGCTTCCTTTAACGTGCGGTCGTTGTTATATAGGCCAAACTGGGCGGTGCATGAATAAAAGTTTAGGAGAACATATGAATAATATATGCAAAGGAATTAGTTCAAACCTTGTTTTGCACTGCAAAAGCTGCGGGTGCCAGCCTCGATTTCCGGGCGTGAGTGTGCTGGCACGCCACATGGACAGGTTAACTCGTGAAATAGCTGAAGCGTATTTTATTGGAAAACATAGTGACGGATGCGTGAGCCAACCTTCGGTGGCCTTGCATGACAAAGAGTTCGCGCTCTTAGATAAGGGTTAGCCATTTTATCATTGTACCTTCTTTTTATCAGACCATTCCCCAGAATATGTCACGTTGCTCACGTTTGCTGCTAAAAGGTTGCCTGTTGTACGTGTGTGCTGCGAATAATAAGATTCAGTTGGTAGTCAGCGCTCGTGTTGTCCTCTTTGCCTTCCGTGCCTCGCCTTTCGTCTGTTTGTTCTAGCACCTTCGTGCTCGCGCTGCGGCCCTTATTACCATGAATTCAAACCAACTAGCCCAAATAGCCATTCTTCTTCTATAAGCTTCAAGCTTGAAACATGGACCATCTATACTTTGAATGCTGCACGGAGAGCTTTGTATGCCGCATGGAGAGCGAAGTGATGGTATGCACACACACACAAAAAAAGACGTTAACATCCATATCTTTTACAGGAAAGCATAGTAATGCTGGTTTTTGATATTTGCTAAAGGACATGCTTTGTTTGTTTTCTGTTCCTTGTCGAAGTGACAACAGTTAGACAGCTCGTGGGATGATGTTTCTATGCTCTTCTTGGCCACAGGACCTTTTAAATACGGCAGTATAAGAGCTAACTGCAGTTACTTGATTTCGGATGCGAAAGGTTAGGTTGGCATGACGATAGTTATAGCGCGAGAACAGAACGACGACACAGAGACAAGAAGGACACGAACGTCGTTCAGTTCTCGCGCTATAGCTATCGTCATACCATATCAACTAGCCACAAGCTGCCACACATTTAGGTTGGCGTGACCTCAGCGCGCGTGAAGGTTCTTGTAATTCCTTATAAATATTAATATTAATTTCTGGGGTTTTAAGTCCCAGAACCAAGATATGATTATGAAAATCGCCGTGGTGGATGATTTCGGAAATTTTGACCATCTGGTGTTCTTTAACGGGACTCTACCATTTCACCTACATTGAAGTGTGACCACGGCCGGGATCAAACTCGCGACCACATTCGGTCAGAAGCCGACCACCTCTTGTCACCCCTTGCTTACAATACCGGCAATGTCTTTCTGTCTGTTACAATGACTGTCTCCTTGACGTGCTAATTATGACGCAGCTAATACCATTGCTCAACTCTTGCGCACTCTGACACGCCTATCGCCGGGTCAAGGCCTGACCGCACGTACGCGTCGTAGCTCGTCAGCGCGTGGCTGTTTGACGCGGCGTCGCACTCTCGCCCTGTGAGGAGAGAGGGCATGCATATTCGCGTAATAATGCGTCCTATTTCTCTACATGGAGACGGAGCGATGCCGTGTCAGAAATCCACGCGCTGCAGCGCGCAAGTGTGGTCAGGCCTTCAGAGAAGCGCTGTCATGGTATCACCGCGCTTCGTGGTACCTAGACATTTAGTGAGTTTATTGACGTTCGAGGAGTAAATGTTATTGTCAGACTGACTGAGGTACTTCCGGGCGAATGTCTCCTTACACAATATGATTGATTTGTGGGGTTTAACGTCCCAAAACCACCATTTGATTATGAGAGACGCCGTAGTGGAGGGCTCCGGAAATTTTGACCACCTGGGGTTCTTTAACGTGCACCCAAATCTGAGCACACGGGCCTACAACATTTCCGCCTCCATCGGAAATGCAGCCGCCGCAGCCGCGAATCGAACCCGCGACCTGCGGGTCAGCCTCCTTACACAATAAACAATTGTATCGGGCCAGTTGGTAAGGATCATTCTTGCTAGGAAGCGCAGCCACTATTACAACGAACACACAACACAAGCGCTTACGTAAGCGCTTGTGTTGTGTGTTCGTTGTAATAGTGGCTGCGGTTCCTGGCAAGATGTCTCCTTACGCAACGCGCTGTCACTCCCAACAGAACTGCTCTCTCACTTTGTCCTTCTGAGTTGCAACTCAAAACAGAGCAAAATCATAATTTAACGAATTGTGTATGCGACAATTGATGAAATCTTGCAGTAATTGCTCATGAAGTTCATCGGCACTGTCCGGCACCCTTCGACGGTGCTCTGAGATTCGAATTTCGCCATTCGCATATATTCTCAAGGGGTCATGGCATTGACGAAGGCAGCAGTCTGCATGTCCAAGATGAAAGTCCTAATTTAGCCGAGCTTACGGCCGAGAAACGGAAACTCAAACTACAGCAAGCAACACACGCTGTACACTGGTAGCGGCGAAGAGAGCGTCCATAAACTGTCAAGCGGTGAAGCGCATCGGCACTTATACGTATGTCATCGAAGATTCGAGCGTTATAGTTCCGGATTGAACTATCCTATGTTCACGTTGTGCGCGTGATTAGATTCCGAATCTAATCACGCGCACAACGTGAACATAAGATAGTTCGAGAACATAAGAATCTTACAACCTTCCGAATCATTCGGAAGGTTGTAAGATTATGGATATGGTTCATAGTGATCCAGGTACAGTTTGCGAAGAGCAGCAGTTATCCGTGTGATAGGCCGTTAACAAAAAAACACAAAGAAAGGAGCCCATGTGTCAAAATATCAGCTGCCACCGACGGAAGCCAGCCAGACGCTTCTCTACAACTACTGCGACACACTGAAAGTCGTCTACGGCGGATTGTAGGGGAGGAGGACCTTTGCCGTCTTGTGACAGGAAAAGGAACTGAGCCAGGAGTCGCATCATCACCGGAAGTCAATGCGTTCGATGTTGATATGTGCGGGCGCTCTGAAAGTAAACGGAGCACGCGAGCTCAGGTGGCCGAACGGGGCGATAATGCGTGCCAGCGCCCTGTCTGTATCCGAAGATGCGCTGCGGATGGCGAGAGTGCGTCGGCATGCCCTGCCGACCCAATCTCGACATTCTGATGCCCGGCTTATCGCCACCGTGAGCGAAGCCACGCTGCTACGCTTTCTGCATTTGTTTGCCCGCGTTGTATAAAAATAGGCACGCGCTTTCTTCGTCGCCAAAGATGCCGCGACTTTCGCCAGGACCGTCTTTCTTTCGACCCAGCTGCCACGTTGTGCCGCTCAGCTGCAGCTCACGTGCTCCGTTTTGCTTTTGGAGCTCCTGTACTGATTTCTTTTTCAGTAGAGTGCTTATTTGGGTAGGTTGGTACATCTTTTGCACCTTGGGTCAATATTTCTCGACGACGTGACTCTATTGCAAGATTCTGTTGCAATTTTATTAAGCCAGTGAATGAGCAGCGTGTGTGTGTGTGTGTGTGTGTGTGTGTGTGTGTGTGTGTGTGTGTGTGTGTGTGTGTGTGTGTGTGTGCGTGTGTGTGTGCGTGTGCGTGTGTGTGCGTGTGTGCGTGTGCGTGTGTGTGTGTGTGTGTGTGTGTGTAACTGCAGGTGGAGAACGCATGCTGAAATACTAAATTTTCTATATTGTCTTTCTGTTTCAACGTTAATATTAATTAGCAAAATGAAATTGAATTATTTTTAACTGAGTTTGCTCTTTCTTAGACGAGCATAAGTGTGTTGTTAGTGGGTGGTAGCCATTCTCACTGTTACCAGCGGCTATACCGGCTGTCTAATAAATCTGTTTCACTACGACCATATATATAGTGACGAGAATATACTGACTTATCGAGCACTTTTGTAGCAAAAAGCAAAGAAATGAGGATTGGGTTCCCGCTACAAAATCATACCCATGAAAAGTCTGCATGTGTACATATGCATCCACACTCGATCGTACAAACGCATGCACGAACATAGATAAAGAGTGGCTTAACCTTTCCTCCGCCTCCCCTCATAAAAAGTATTGTGGCTACACCCTTGTTCTAGACATTATAAAGACTCGGTTCACGCTATGATAACACCTGCTTGGTCTTGAAAGAAGTACACCTTCAGCAGAACCAGCTCGAACGCGGAACGAGACCTCGCATTTAGCCACCTTGTGGTGGCAAAGGGAATATTACGAGGCGCAACAGGCACCGCGTATTGAAAACTCGACGCCCGCTGGCGCCACTGTCGTAGCGTTGTCGTAAGTAATCTTCGACGTTCGGGCGTGTGCACCTACGTTATAACTTGCATGCAGTGGTGCAGTCAGAAGATCTGCGCGCGGGGGGGGGGGGGGGGGGGGCTATAATGTTTAAATTTAATTTATGTATACGTTTGTGTGAGTGTACGTGTGCAATTACAAAGGGTGTCCCCGCTAACTCCTCCCGGAGTTTTAAAATATGCCGACGCACTCTTATGGCGCGGCCAGATGCGTGTTGCTGGCTATTAGAGTAAGTTACTGTTTTTGCTTGCTGTTTAATTAATCAAGATTAGTTAACCAGCTTTTGAGGCAGCGAAGCTGGGGATAATTTCTATGATATTGTATCACAAAACTTGTGATTATTCAGTTTTTGTTTATGGAACAGGTGTTAGTGTTTTCCTGCTTGTTACAGATGCCCGCGAAATACAATAACATACCACGTGACATGCCCGTTGGCGTGTTTATGGGCGCCGCGATAAGAGCGTTGTATTGCTTTTCGCGAGCAAACTGTTAAATGTCATTTGGCCAGGTGCGTTATTTGCCACGTAAAGTACCCCTAAACAACCTCAGAAAATATGAAGAACGAGCGTGTTATTCTTTCCCAGCATTTCTCGTCTTTTCAACGTTACATCAGGGTGAAACAAGCTCTCGAATGGCCGATATATCTCTTGTGATTGGTCGCGTACCTTGTTTTGCCATGTATAGTAATATGCCCGTTCTGCCTTGTCTCGCATGACTAACGTGTGCGATAAAGTGATTTCACTTCGTTTTCTGCATTTGCGACTGCGCAAGCAGAGGTAGGAGCGCGTAGTCGAAAAGCACGAGATCCTAATTTGCTCACCAATTAGTGCTTGCATTCCACGTGCCTTAAGAGATAAGCGACGAAGAGGAGACGAACTTGCAGGAAGGGTAGTGAAGGTCTTTGAACTCGGTTTAGGGACCCTTTAAGATGTGGCAGGGCAGCGACGACAGTGGTAGCTGCTTATCGCAACGTCAGAGAGAACTCAATCGTGGAACTCTAATGGGCATGTCACACACACACACACACACACACACACACACACACACACACACACACACACACACACACACACACACACATATATATATATATATATATATATATATATATATATATATATATATATATATATATATATATATAATAAGGGAAAGAAGTGTATACCTAAGGGCTCGTTTTTCCGTGTTTTAACACAATATTAATGAGATCTCAAAGACAGTAATGCCAAGGAATGTACAGGGGAAGTTATTAAAACCAATAGAATGTAAATAAGAAGAAAGAAAAGTGGATGAAAAAATTACCAACTGTGAGCAGGAATCGAACCTACGACCTTCGAATTACGCGTTCATATATATATATATATATATATATATATATATATATATATATATATATATATATATATATATATATATATATATATATATATATATATATATATATTATGAAGTCTTGGTAGTCTTGGCTGCGACAGCGTTTATTTGAGGAAAGACCTCGCAAAACGAACGGGCAGAGCCAGCACACAGACGATGACGATGATGATGACCCAGAGTGGCAATGAGGGCAAAGAGACAAGCGGATGATGGTGATTGTGATTGTGCAGGGATGAAGACGATGTAAGTAACAAATGCCCACACTAATTCCCCCCCACTTGGAAGCGGACACCCTGGCCGCCGTAAGTCAAAGTGACGGGAAACGTCGCGTGAAAGGTTTCATGCGACAAACGTGGACAATCTCTGTGCTGCGGTAGCGGCGGTCTGTTGGGGCGACGAGTGGTGTCACACGATAATTAACCGGCGAAGTCTGTTCTAAAACAATGTATGGCCCGATGAAGCGTGGTTGGAATTTGTCACAGAGACCAGGAGTGCGAATAGGTGTCAAAGGAGCACCTCGTCACCAGGTTGGAAAGACACAACGCGGTGGGATTCGTCATAGATGATCTTCCGCTCGTGCTGTCTCGCTTCAGTATTGATGCGAGCTTGATAGTGAGACTGGGCCAGGCGGGAAATGTATTCTTCGCTAGAAGACTGACATGAATTTCCATGGCTGCTAAAGAAGGAGACGTCGAAAAAGGTAGTCGGGGTGCGTCCGTACACGAGGTAAAACGGTGAGTAGCAAGTTGTTCGCTGAACGGCGGTGTTGTAAGCGAATGTCAGGAATGGTAAAAGAGTGTCCCAGTTTTTGTGGTCGGGTTGGACGTAAACGGCTATCATGTCTGCAAGGGTTCGGTGAAATCTTTCTGTGAGACCATTTGTCTGAGGGTGGTAGCTTGAAGCTGTCTTGTGAGTAGTTCCAGAAGCGCGCAGTACTTCATTTACAACTTGTGACAGGAACACTTTGCCGTGGTCACTAAGCAGTACACGAGGAACCCCATGACGCAGTATTATTGCGTGAAGAATAAAGTCTGCAACTTCCACAGCTGAGCCTGTAATAACAGAGGAAGTCTCAGCGTAGCGTGTCAGGTGGTCCACGGCAGTCACTATCCATCGTTTGCCAGCAGATGTGACGGGGAGAGGCCCGTAAAGGTCAACACCTACAACCTCGAACGGGATTGAAGGGCACGGAAGTGGCTGTAGAAGTCCAGCATGTGCCGACGTGGGGAGTTTACGACGCTGGCATGGGTAGCAGGAACCGACGTACCGAGCTACACTAGAAGAAAGGCCAGGCCAGTAATAACGACATCGAATGCGGTCAAGAGTTTTTTTTAAAACCAAGATGACCAGCAGTCAAGTCGTCGTGAAAGGCTTCGAGCACCTGAAGTCGAAGAGAGCATGGCAGTACAGGAACCCAGCGCTGACCGTCAGGGTGGTAGACGTGGCGGTAGAGAACCCCATTGTCCAGCTTAAAGTGCAGGAGTTGACGACGGAGTCGCGCGTTCGGTGGATGAGAAACTCCCGAAAGGTGGTCCATCATGCGTCTGCAATATGAATCGGACCACTGGCGGGAGATAAATGTTGGCTCGTCATCCGAAAAGGGTAGCGTTATTGATGCGAGCGTATGAACTTTGGTAGATGTGGCGGTTGAGTTCTCACCAACGCTCATATGGGTAGTTGGAAGCGGGCAACGAGATAAAGCATCGGCGTCTTGATGTTTTCTGCCTGACTTGTAAGTTATGTCAAAGTCGTACTCCTGCAAGCGTAGTATCCACCAACCCAATGTCCGGACAAGTTCTTCAGTGTAGAAAGCCAGCATAAGGCATGGTGGTCCGTAACGATTGTGAAGTGACGGCCGTTGAGATAGGGACGGAACTTCTGGACCGACCAAACCACAGCCAAACACTCTTGCTCAGTTATAGTGTAGTTCTTTTCAGCAGCGGTGAGTAGGCGACTGGCATACGCAACAACTTTCTCTAGGGAAGACTTGTCGCGTTGTAGAAGAACGGCCCCTATACCAAGGCCGCTGGCGTCGGTATGGAGGATCGTTGGTGCGGCTTCGTCAAAGTGGCAGAGCAGAGGTTCAGACGTGAGTGCCCGCTTCAACAGGTCGAATGCCGTTTGACATTCTTGAGACCACAAAAAGGGGACGTTGGAAGCAAGTAGTTGTTGTGATGGAGCAGCAATAGAAGCGAAGTTCTGGATAAACCGGCGAAAATAGGAGGCGAGGCCAAGGAAACTGCGAAGCTCCTTTGGTTTTTCGGGGCGCGGAAAGTGAAGGACTGCAGAAATCTTGTCAGGGTCGGGCCGGATGTCATCTTTGCTAACGACGTGTCCTAAGACCTTGATATATTTGCTAGCGAAAGAGCATTTCTTAGTGTTTATTTGAAGCCCGGCGCCGGCACGGCACGTCAAAACTTGATCCAATCGTTCTAGGTGCTCAGAAAACGTTGACGAAAAGATAATAATGTCGTCCAGGTAGCAAGGGCAACTTTTCCATTTCAAGCCGCGCAGCACGGTATCTATCATGCGCTCAAAAGTCGCGGGTGCGTTGCAGAGCCCGAAAGGCATCACGTTGAATTCATATAGCCCGTCGGGGGTTGCGAATGCCGTTTTCTCCTTATCGTCTTCATGCATGGGGATCTGCCAGTACCCAGAACGCAAGTCGATGCTTGAAAAGAATTCCGCGCCTTGTAGGGAATCAAGGGCGTCGTCAATGCGTGGCATAGGGTACACGTCCTTCGTGTGATCTTATTAAGCGCCCGGTAGTCCACGCAAAACCGCACAGAGCCATCCTTTTTATGGACCAAAACAATAGGAGACGACCAAGGGCTAGATGAGGGACGGATGACTTCCCGTTTAAGCATGTCCGCAACGTTTTCTTCTATAATTTTTCTTTCAGTTAGAGACACGCGGTAGGGTCGGCGGTGTACGATAGATGTCCCAACAGTTTGAATTCGATGTGCTGTAGTATTAGTGCGGCCCAGCTTAGACGAGCAAATATAGAAAGAATTTGCATGTTTCTGTAACAATGCGAGCAGCTGCTGCCTCTGTGAATATGTCGATTCGCTGCTGATAGTGGTGGTAAAGGCGGAGGAAGAAACATGCTCACCGAGGCAAGGTTCTTTGGATGTGATGGCCTGAAGTGGCGTGACGAGTACAGGCTCAAAGTCAGCAACACGGGCCACAGTAGTGCCCTGTGGCAGTAAGATCTTCTCCGGTGTAGAGTTGACAGCGGTGACAAGTGCCGAGCCATTGCAAAAACGAACGACACCGGACGGAAGAACTATACCTTTGCGAACGCAAAGTGGTGACGGTGAGACCAATACATCCCCGTGATAGATGTCGTTGGACGTAATGCTGACAATTTGCTCTTGTAGTGGCGGGAGTTTGATGTCTTTCGCAGCGACCAGACGAAGTGGCTTCTGATTATCGTCGTCAAGCATGTAGTCGGTGTCAGCGAGGTGAACGACGCGAGTTCCACAACAAATCGCCGCGGAAGCAGATGATAGAAAATCCCACCCTAAAATTAGTTGGTGAGAGCAGCGGGACAGGACAGCAAACTGGACATGATGACGGATGCCGTCGATGAAAACACGCACAGTACAAAGCGCGGAAGGGCGAATGACGTTCTCCTGGGCAGCAACTAACGTGGGGCCATCGTAAGGCATCATTACTTTCCTTAAATGTTCAGACATATCAGCACGTATCACAGACAATTTCGCACCTGTGTCCACCAAAGCATCGACTCGCACTCCTTCCACTTCCACAGAAACCATGTTACACGGGCCTAATGAAGGAATTTCAGTTCTAATTCCGAATGCAGTTTTTCCTCCACAAACTGCATCACTTAGTTTTCCGAATGAATATCAGAGGTGAATGAGGCGGGCCGAAGTGAGAAGTGGAACGGCGGAAGGGCGAAGGCGAGCGGTGTCTCGTGTTTCGGCTGTTTCGTGGTGCAGTCGATGCAGGAGGAGATGTAAACCGGTGCGGGGGAGATGAATAACACCGACCTTGATAAGACGCCCCGGTGTACAAATCCCGTTCAGGCACATCGTTCCGACGCTCATCTTGCTGGCGCTTTCGGCAGAAACGAGATATGTGGCCGCGATAGCCACAATAGTAGCATACAGGGCGAGACGAGCGCCACGGTGGGAAATAGAAGGCATTCGGGGTACCTGGAGATAGCGCGGTCAGGTGGGCCGAAGGGTCAGGGGGCATGGAATGGTAGTTCACCGGGGTAGCGGCAGCAACTGACGCGTAGGATGGACGTGGCAATGTCGCGTGGGCGTCGCTGGGAGGCACGGCAGCAACTTGAGGGTACGTGGCTATAGGGTGAGAAGCAGGTGGCTGTACGGGCGCAGAGCCAGTCAGGGATGTAAGTTCCTCCCTGATGATGTCTCGTAAGGGCATTCCCGAAGGCTGTGTAGGTCGCGGTGTAGGAGGAGTGAAGCCCATGGACCGCAATTCTTCGCGTATAATGTCCCCGATGAGGTCACGCAGATGGCCATCTGACGTGGAGTGGTGGTCGCCGATGTCTGGTTGAAGGCGAACGGAGTCCAGCGCATCAAGGCGCTGGCATGTCGCCACGACATCAGCGATGGTAGCTGGGTTTTGCACAGCGAGGGCATTAAAGGCAACAGGCCCAATGCCTTTCATTGTGTGGCGCACTTTGTCCGATTCCGGCATGGATTGATTGACACGCCGGCAGAGTGCGAGGACATCCTCAATGTATGAAGTATACGATTCACCGGGATGTTGTCGGCGAGTATCGAGTGTCCTCTTCGCGACGGCGGATCGAATGTCTGGTGTCCCAAAGACGTGCCGCAGCTGCTGCTGGAAGGTAGCCCAGTCGGGTAAGTCAACGACGTGGTTAAAATACCATGTCTTCGCGACTCCGACCAGATAAAAAGGCACGTAACGCAGTTTGGCGGCCTCGTCCCACCTATTAGCGGACCTTACGCGGTCGTAGTCATCAAGCCAGTCTTCTACGTCTTCTCCCCGAAGACCAGCGAAGAGCGGGGGTTCCCGCTGATGTCCGTGTATGTAAGTAGGAGGGGCAGTTTGCGGCGGTGCGTGGTTGATGACATCAGTGCCGGCAGGCTCGGTTTGGGACATGCTGCCTGACTGTGGGAGCAAGCGGCGGCCTGAACGAAGCTCCAGGGGGTATAGCGGGCTGCGGGAGATCAGAGGACCGAAAATCCACCTCCGCCACGTATGAAGTCTTGGTAGTCTTGGCTGCGACAGCGTTTATTTCAGGAAAGACCTCGCAAAACGAACGGGCAGAGCCAGCACACAGACGATGACGATTATGATGACCCAGAGTGGCAATGAGGGCAAAGAGACAAGCGGATGATGGGGATTGTGATTATGCAGGGATGAGGACGATGTAAGTTACAAATGCCCACACTAATATATATATATATATATATATATATATATATATATATATATATATATATATATATATATATATATATATATATATATATATATATATATATATATATATATATATATATATATATATATATATATATATATATATATATATATATATATAGTTTATTTTGCAGGCATAACTTTAGTAAGCGGAACACGAACACTTCATAGGTAAAAATTAGTTAGAAACTGTCAAGTCGAACGCTTTGAAAATCAATTTGCAACTTTGCCATAAGACTTTTTGCCCAGCTTCGTTGCTTCAAAATTTGACTATTTAATGCAGATGAATTAGGACATTAAACAGACAACAATGAATAGTGCCACTTACTCCATGAAAAGTGAGGACCATGCATTTCGAATAATCGTCTTAAAGTGCGTCGGCATAATTATACACTATTGTTAGTTGGAGCACCCTGTTTATAAGGTTCTAGGATGGTGGGAAGGTTCCAACCCTTCAACACCCCCCTGGCTACGCCTGTAGTAGTATCTCTGTACAAATAAGAGTTCTATGGTGGTTGCATTACCAGGAGTCGAAGACAGGCTGTGCGCCACTGTGGAACAATGGCTAAGGTGCACGGTACGTCCCCGCAGGCACGCACGCACCACCGGGATTCGTCAAGTTTACAGCAGGCGCGAGCATGAAAGAGAAAGAAAGCGGGAAAGAAAATGAAAATAGAGACGGATGGATGAATGAAATAACTTGATTAATGTCCACTAGGTCACGCTATAGTGTCCTAGCCGCTTAACGGGCCCATTGGACTGCCCATAATTGTCCCTCGATGTAGAACTGCGTTGAGTTGCGCCCCGCAGTTCTTCAATAATTCCATTGTCACTGCGTAACGCGGCGCAACGTGCAGAACATAGGAGCGAGATCTATGGTGTCGTGGAATTTGTCGCATGTTGTAGGAATAGAGAACTCCAAATAAATTTCGTTAATTATCAGTGGGTGTGGGTAAATTCTTGTTTGTAGTAGCCTTAGAGTAATGGCGTGAGTTGCGTTTAGTTTGTTTTGCGGAAGGGGGAAGACCCTGCGTCTTAAGTAGAAGTGTTTGGTTATCTCGTTGTATACGAGAGGAGGTGATCCCCGCTTTCTGAAACATCAACATCTTCTTGCCGTTTTGGCGGCATGGTAAGATAGTAAGACAGCGATAAAAGGAATGAGAAAGAGCAAATAGAAGAAATAAAATTACAAGAAATAAAAAGATCGAGAAGAACAAAGAAAAATAGAAAGACAGCGAGTAATATACAGAACAAAAAAGACATGAGAAAGACAGTGAAAAAGCAGAAAGCAAGACAAAAAAAGAGGGCAAATAAGGAATAAGAGATAAAGAGACAGAAGGAAGCAGATTGGGAAAGTAAGGGAAGAAAGAGAAATCGAGAGAGAAAAAGTGAGAAAAATGATAGCAAAATGAAAGCGACAGAAAAAGAGGAAGGAATAAGCACGTGCAGGCGTGCACTGCCGGAGAAGAGGAAGAAGTTGAAACCGTGAACAGCGGTTGGTCTGGTTTCTTCGCCGATCGATAGTTTTCCTTTACAAAAGCAACAGAAAGAAACGTATACAAAAAAGAGAGACAAGAAAGTGAGGGAATTAGTAGAAAATAAATAAAAACGAACAAGGAAGGCCATTGAACTGAGGCTCTTCCGTCCGGTTTTGAACCACAAGTGCGAAACTGCCATAATTTTTTCTATATATAAATGCGGTTGTCTGTACCTGAACATTTAGGATGGCGTGCCTGTCCGGCTGATTCATGTTGCGAAGATGGCAAACGGCTTTTGCTGTTTCATGTATCTATAGGCGTGCCGCATATGACGGAGGGGAGGTCTTCTAAAAGTCGACAAGTTTAAAAACTAAATGTGACAAGTTTAACTGATTGTTGCCCTTATTGGTCAACCGAACCTTCGACCAAGTTATCGCAGGTAGTACCTACATATGAAGCCATCCAAAAACCCAGTGTGGAGCTAGTATAGTCCGACGTAAGACTTACTTACGTGTTGACTAGGACACCATGTGCTACTCAGGATAGCTTCGTTGCGATTATTGGCTTGTGGAACGAAATGAACTTCATATTACATCCCACATACGGTACGCGATAGAAACAAACGACCCGTGCAGCAGGCAGATGCAGCAAGCAGAAGACTATTCCCCCATATTTGCAAACGGCAACCCTAATGTAGCATGAACTATCCTCTGTCTGAATTCATGCGCCCGTTTGTACTGTTTTCGTTTAATACTGATTGTGCTTTCTTTATGTTAGTCGGTGCTTAGTTAGACATGCATATGGCTTAAAGCATGAGATGTAAGCAGGCTCATTACTCAGGCGATCTGGACAACCAGGAACATCGATCGGTCGTCTTCAATCGTGGATGCTCACAGGAGGATTCAGCATGCGGTAACCTTGGCTCGAGAAAAAGAATCGACATCGGGCAGTAGGGTGGCGCGTTAATTCGCGAGACAATGCACGGCAGACGAGCGAGAAGGAAAAGCCAGGTTCTACGGGTTGCGAAGCCCAGGCCGTCGCTGGCTCACTCCTGGCCAGTATTGTGCCACGAGCGCATGCATACAATGGTGCCTTCGCTACAAGGATTCGCCGGGCCCCCGCAACGGGAAAGCTCGCCTTGACCGCCTGAGATCAGGGCTGGAGACGCGCGCAGAAGGTTCCGTCCGTTTCGCATGAATGTATGCTGTGTAAGAGCAAGCCGGTGCGCTCTCGTTTGAGAAAGTCAAACGGGAGTCCTTGGAAAGTGTGTACTGACGCCTGCTGCCGCGTGGCCACTGCGCTGTTGCCCATCGCTGCCGCTATGCTAAAGGGCCGACGCGCAATGCGCGCGCGTGCGCGCGATTGTTAACGAGAACGAAAGAATAGCCGGCTGGCCGCCACGGACAGAACCGTTTGCCTAAGACGCGGATGCGCAATTTGCGGTGGAGTCGGGTTGGGCGCTTCGCGCATGCTTCCACGTTCTTTCGCACCTTATCTCCGTCTTGACATAGGAGAGTTTTGGTCACCGCAGCTGGGAGTGAGTGAGTGAGTGAGTGAGTGAGTGAGTGAGTGAGTGAGCGAGTGAGTGTCATCATTGTTCACTTCATAAGCATTATGAGGAGTGAACGTTGCAGACTATGCACTAAGAATCTTTTGTTTGCACATATATCAAGGTCCATACAAGTGGATCCAGTAGGTAAATCTGCTTAAATACTCAACGTTTCTCCTTTCATTGATCACACACAGCCGCCACACACAACTGTCGACATGTTCTTACATAGTAAGCATTGAGTGATTGATTGATTGATATGTGGGGTTTAACGTCCCAAAACCACCACATGGTTATGAGTGACGCCGTAGTGGAAGGCTCCGGAAATTTCGACCACTTGGGGTTCTTTAACGTGCACCGAAATCTGAGCACACGGGCCTATATGTGTACAACTGTTCCGCCTCCATCGGAAATGCAGCCGCTGCAGCCGGGATTCAATCCCGCGACCTGCGGGTCAGCAGCCGAGTACCTTAGCCACTAGACCACCACGACGGGGCACTCGGTGTGGTTTAGGATCCCTTTAAAGCAAACACGACAAGTAAGGTTGTTTCTTTTGCCCCGCCGCGGTGGTCTAGTGGCTAAGGTACTCGGCTGCTGACCCGCAGGGCGCGGGTTCGAATCCCGGCTGCGGCGGCTGCATTTCCGATGGAGGCGGAAATGTTGTAGGCCCGTGTGCTCAGATTTGGGTGCACGTTAAAGAACCCCAGGTGGTCTAAATTTCCGGAGCCCTCCACTACGGCGTCTCTCATAATCATATAGTGGTTTTGGGACGTTAAACCCCACATATCAATCAAATCAATCAAGTAAGGTTGTTTCCAGAACACGTATCAATCCCTCTGCCTTTGCTTTGGTGGATTTAAGTAGAAGGTTGTAGCTTTCACGTGACATCACATCATTTCTTGCTAGCGATCGTCAAATGCAGAAAGCCCGACCTCAGACGAATGGTTGTCCTTTCGCCAAAACGATGTTTCAAAATCCAGAATACCGAATAAGTTTTTCCCTAACTTTGCACCACATGCGACCTTCGGATTCGAAGATCGCAGGTTCGGTCCCTGCCAGAGGCAAACCGGCACGATTCTTCACAATTGTTCGCATTTCTTGACAATTCTTACAGTATACTTAAAATGGTTCAATTAACATTTCCGATAATTTATGTACCTTCATTATCTACTGGCCTTCATTAAGGTCGTGTCAAACGAAGAAACGATTTCTCGAAAACTATCTTCCTTCATTCAAAATTCAGTGTTTCGCATGTCACTTTAGTTTGTCTAAAGTGTAGTTACAACACTGTGTGTGCATCGCCATTCCTTGTCCCAGTCTTCTTTAACGCTCTGTTCCCTCCGATGTAATTACACGAACACCAAACGCCGTCTATGTTGTAAACAACACTACCCGACGTCCAGCTGCATACGAGCACTGGAATTGGGAAAGCTCAGTCATAGGAACACCGAATGAGTTCACATCTACAGCGAGGATCCATTTATCGGCCTCTACATTGATAAACATAAAAATTAAACTACGGTATTTGTACAGCACACAGTGGGTGCAAGCGCACCATAAAGACCAGTCAGAAAAAAAATATAGAAAAGAAATTTATACGATGAGCCCGCCTTCCTCTAATGGTGATCTTCCCGCTTCTTCAACCCTCTTGACAGGCTCACCTGTCCGACCAGCGAACTGCGGCGCTTCTATACGCTACAGCATTCGCCGCCCCTTCTTCCAAGCTGTACTGATGAGCAGCCAGAATTTGGCGGGCGCCGATATAACGGGTTTCTCGCGTACCCCACTGACAGGACCGGGCGGCCTTGTCTCCTCCGTCTCGCCCAGTCTGTCCACACCTACGGGATACCGCGCGCTTTAGATAGCTCCTGTGAATGCCGCAAGGATGTACACGCCTCTTATCTGGCCTGCCACGTTTTGAGAATGGCACGTGAAGCCACGCATATTCTCGGCGCTTCTTCGTCCATGCGGTTGACACCGCGGTGCCTTCGGCGTGAAGAAATGAACGATACGTCGAAGCGACGGATGATCGCCAGTCTGTAACGTATAGACCGCCTTTGTCCGCCGCCGGCAAAAAGCTTCCAATCGACGATGCCTCAACGTATCGGCTATACGAGGTCCTGTCAGCAACTGCTGCTTGCTCTTATAGAGTATAACGACATCGCTATAGACCTCTTTCGCTTATGAAAACTGGATGAGTAAGCAAATGTGTAAAAATAGCTAAACCAAGGCGTAAAAGCCGCTAGTAAAAAGGGGTGAGGAAGCCGGGAAGATGAAAATTTGCCAACTAGATACGTAATCTTACTGTTTAATGAATTAAATGTAGGTAAATAATGGGAGCCTCGGCCAAGAGCCAGTATCTGGACAAGGAGACTTGCCATTAATTTTTTAAACATTTTTTTGTCTAATTCAAAACACTGCCCTCGGGACGCCCTAGGGACGGCTTTCAGCTCTCTCATAGTAGAGTACCGAGTATTCTAACTCGTTAAGCACTTTTTCCAAACAAACAATGAGCGTAGCGCACAGCGCCCATGCTCTTCTTAGAGTAGCCACGCGACGGCTTTAAGCTCTCCCATAGTGTACTATAGTACTCTAAGTCGTTACCTACTTTTTTTAACACACAAGCATACATAAGAACAACACAGGCTCATCACAAACAAATAAACGAGTTACATTCTTGCATAAAGTTTAACAGGGATCGGTGAAACGGTCCGCTTATCCACTCTTGTAAGTCCGGAGGGCGACCGGGATGATGACCCGTTGTTCTAACATGACGAAGGCGCGCTTGCTCTAGGCTGTTATGCCAGCGAGTCCTCGTCAAACGTCCGTGCCTCTGAAAAAGGCAATCTGGGTCAAGGCCAGCCCGCAGTCTGCCTGGCGCGAACGGCGTAAACACGCGCGGCGCGTCTCTGGCCCACGTGCATTTAGTCAGCTCCGCACGTGACAGCGAGCCGGCGTTCTCGTGTCTGGTGGTCTGACGCATGGCGCGGCGACCCCCCATTGGAGGAATCTGCCCTGGCGACCAGCGGCGCTTCTGATTGGACTTTTTGGTTGGACCCGGTGTAAATAAAAGAAGCCCTGCGGCGCGTCGCGATCGGCGGTCCTATGTGAGTGAGAGGAGGCCCCGTGTCGGAGAGCCGGCATGTGTGTGAGTCAGCGGTCTTAGGCGAAGGGCTGACCTAGGTGTTAGAGAGGGGAGCTCGGCTCTTCGAGTCTCTGTCGGCCCCAGTGCCGAAATTGTAACGCCTCTGTATATATGCTGTACATAAACCTTGTTTAACTCACCGTCGTCTCGTCCGCTCGTCTTATCAGCTCTGCGCAGAAGCAGTCGCGAGCTGAGAAACATACGCTACCAAACGGCTGGTGACCTCCCCGGCGGAGTTGAAAGCAGTGGCGCCTGTGGGACCGGGTCGGCGTCGCCGTCTTTCGCAACAGTGGAGGTCAGCGGTAGGATTTCGGAGGTGGCTTCGCAACAGTGGTGGCTTCGGCGGGATCGGCCCGTCGTTCGCAACAGTGGTGGCTTCGGCGGGATCGGCCCGTCTTACGCAACAGTGGTGGCATCGGTGGCAGCGTTCGCAACAGTGGTTGGCAGCTGCGGGATCGGCCGGCGTCAGCGACATCGATGCGGTGAGTGCCTGATGTTTTCCCCTCAGTTCACCAGACTACTCTAGCTCAGGTTGTAGTAGTTTAGAGAAGGGCTGTGTGAAGCATTGTAGTGAGCTTTGATCGTTTCAAGTAAAGTCGAAGTGCTTTGAAACCGAAGTTAATGTGGAGGGGGTAAACACGGGAGTGTGAAATATTGCTTGCGCGTCGTGCTAGTAGGCTTATAGTGGGTACGGCAAGTAAATTGCTAACAGGGGCAAACAGCAAGAGGCTAGTGTGAACGATGGAGAACCTTAAAGTGAAGGAACTCATCGAAATTTGTGAGGAACTCGGCATTACTTTAGGCCGTGCGAAACGAAAGCAAGCGATCCTTGAGATCATGAAGGATGAGGGAGTGTCGGCTGAGGAAGTCGATGAGGCCTGGGTGGATATTAAAGCACGCCGTGAGGAGGCTGAAAGGCGAGAAGCTCGCGAACGTGAGGAGGCTGAAAGGCGAGAACGCCGCGAGGAGGCCGAGAGACAGGAGCGCCTAGAGTTGAAACGACTAGAATTGGCAATCCTACAGTGTTCGCAAGCACGGAAGCTTTCGCGGCAGCTTGATCTGGTTCAATGCGGTGAACTCTCAAGTGACCTTGTCGGCGGGTCGACGGAACCCCAGAAAGAAAAGTTTCCGCATGAGTCATGTGAGCAGTCACGCGAGCGGCGCGTCGCGGGAGCGGCCGGCGCGGTATGCGCTGGGGGAGACGACGTGGCGCCATTAGATCAGAGCGAGAGGGCTGCAACGCTCTCGCCCGTAGCGGAAAGTTGGAGCGAGCTGCCGAGAGTTGATCGAGAGACGCTCGTTCGGGAGCAGCGTGAGGATCTCGCGATTGAAGCGCTAGCGGAAAGCCAAATTGAAGCGCTAGTGGAAAGCCAGAAAAACGCGGCAAAAGTGCTGTCGAAGGAGCACTACGAGGAATCGGTGAAGAAGCGTGCTTTTGAAGTAGGGAATCAGGTAATGCTGCTGCAGCCGTCCAAAAGGAACAAGCTTGAGGTTGATTGGGAAGGGCCCGCAAAAGTAGTATCGAAGCTTTCTGATACCAATTGTGAAGAGAAATTAGGAAGGCGGCCGAACAAAATTTATCACAGTAACTTGAAAGCGGTCGTAAATCAGCTGTTGAGTGTTTCCGAGGAAGGAGCAAAAATTTTGACCACTAGTGATGTAATCGAAAGGGGATCGGAGGTAATCTTGGAGAAGTTGAACCTAGAGCCTAGGTTAAGTGAAGTCCAGGAGGAGGACCTGAAAGGGATTGTTTCCGAGTTTGGATACGTGTTGTCGGACCGTCCCGGAGACACGACGGTTACCGAACACGATATAGAGCTAACTTGTAAGGAGCCAATCCCTAGCAAACCGTATCGTTGTTCCCCTGTGCAACGTCGAAAGTGTGAGCCGCTCTTGGTGCCGCATAGGTATCGTCGCCTAAAAGTGGCCGGTTACTGAGATGGAGCATGTTGCTCCACAGCGGAACTTTGACGTTCGCTATAAACAAAAATAAAGGAAAGGTAAACGCTAATGCAGGTGCATTGAGCAGTGCGTTCCAGCTAGTAACTTCTCAACCTTTCGGTTTCTGGCTGGCGATTCGGGGCAAAATTTTGACCTCATCACGACCTTAGCTGAGCGCTCTCGTCCAGAGTGAGCTCAAGGAGCCAATTGTATGTTGTATTCTAATTCGTTACGTTCTTGTACGTGGGAAAAAAATTGAGTTGTCATTTTAAGGGTCTTGTGTCCCACATGTGCCTCTTGATGTAGAGGGAACAAAATTCCGATAGACACGTAGATAGGTATATGTTGTACTATACTTTGTCTGGTGTTCTGTCGGGTGACCGAGGGCACTTGCTTGTGTCGTGTGTTGTTTGTTGTCGATCCGTTCTTGGCAAGTTGCAGAACCATCGACAAGTGCTGAAACCGAAGATGGTCAGAAGAGACGAGCGAAGTTGGCCAGCAAGTTGTCGCGACAAGCCAGTGGAGCTGGGATCCGTCGTCAAGAATGGGCTGTATTCCCGGAACAGTCTGGAGCTGTATTCTCCCCATGGCCCTGGAGGCGAACCTGGAGGGACCTGGCGAACGAGCGCACCTGACATCCGAGCCCCGTGGAAGCAGCTCGTCTTTCCGGTGCATTGTCTGGCGGCGGGGGTGCTGTTATGCCAGCGAGTCCTCGTCAAACGTCCGTGCCTCTGAAAAAGGCAATCTGGGTCAAGGCCAGCCCGCAGTCTGCCTGGCGCGAACGGCGTAAACACGCGCGGCGCGTCTCTGGCCCACGTGCATTTAGTCAGCTCCGCACGTGACAGCGAGCCGGCGTTCTCGTGTCTGGTGGTCTGACGCATGGCGCGGCGACCCCCCATTGGAGGAATCTGCCCTGGCGACCAGCGGCGCTTCTGATTGGACTTTTTGGTTGGACCCGGTGTAAATAAAAGAAGCCCTGCGGCGCGTCGCGATCGGCGGTCCTATGTGAGTGAGAGGAGGCCCCGTGTCGGAGAGCCGGCATGTGTGTGAGTCAGCGGTCTTAGGCGAAGGGCTGACCTAGGTGTTAGAGAGGGGAGCTCGGCTCTTCGAGTCTCTGTCGGCCCCAGTGCCGAAATTGTAACGCCTCTGTATATATGCTGTACATAAACCTTGTTTAACTCACCGTCGTCTCGTCCGCTCGTCTTATCAGCTCTGCGCAGAAGCAGTCGCGAGCTGAGAAACATACGCTACCAAACGGCTGGTGACCTCCCCGGCGGAGTTGAAAGCAGTGGCGCCTGTGGGACCGGGTCGGCGTCGCCGTCTTTCGCAACAGTGGAGGTCAGCGGTAGGATTTCGGAGGTGGCTTCGCAACAGTGGTGGCTTCGGCGGGATCGGCCCGTCGTTCGCAACAAGGCCCGGGCACTACCAGAGCAAGTGTGTCACGTCCACGGCAGTTACAGGAGTGTCACAAAAGGGGCACGAGGTTCCATACGCGGCACGGTACTGTTGCGGCCAGCGGGTGGTAACGGCCGGCGTAAGAGCGACCCCAACTCGAAGTCTCCGAAGCGCTACCTCATCTAAGCGAGTAAGCCCACCAGGAAGGCCAGAACCACAAGGTGGCATGAGTGCCCGTGTGGTGCGTTGGAGACATTCCTTTTGACGGGGAAGTTTTCAGCAGTTGTCTTCGGGGAATAGTGGCAGTGGGTAAATTAGGATTGGGGAGCGAGTGGCAGAATCCACCTCTAGATGACCAGACATTGCCGCTCGTGGAACCCATTCGATGCGTATGGTTGTACCGATGTTTCTTGATTGATTGATTGATTGATTGATATGTGGGGTTTAACGTCACAAAACCACTATATGATTATGAGAGACGCCGTAGTGGAGGGCTCCGGAAATTTAGACCACCTGGGGTTCTTTAACGTGCACCCAAATCTGAGCACACGGGCCTACAACGTTTCCGCCTCCATCGAAAATGCAGCCGCCGCAGCCGGGATTCGAACCCGCGCCCTGCGAGTCAGCAGCCGAGTACCTTAGCCACTAGACCACCGCGGCGGGGCGTACCGATGTTTCTTGCCGTTTGATGGATGACGTCTGAAAACGCTGTCGATCGGGCCACATAGTGGATGTAGTGAATCACTTCGGCAGAATCAGCGCGAAGGACAAGCTTAGTGTAGTGGTTCGCTTCAACGAAACGCTGCAATGCATTGAGCTAGGCCATCCCGTATAGCGGCGAGTTCAGCGAGATGCGCTGGTGGTTCAGGGTCAGCTGCATACGTGCATGGTTTTCCTGCGTGTGGTAGTTGGGGGCACACCAGGGTGGTATGAACCATGCCATTGGTGATACTGGCATCGGCATATCCCACAAGGATACCTGGTGTGTTGTCGGTGCGAAAAAGACGGGAGGCGAACGCAGTCATGTGGCGAGGAATTAGGCGATAAAGACGGCCAAGTGGCTTGTTGTCCGTGAGTTGTGTTGTGTCCGACGGTTTCATAGTCATCAACTTGCTATGAACCTGAGGCGAACAGCGCAAAAAACGGGACGGAGAAAGATTGAACACACGACACAAGCGCTGACGAACAACTGCGGGTAAATTTATTACACCTGGAAATATATAGCTGAAAACAAGAACAAAAACAGCACATTGCTCCTTGTGCGGCCATGCCCCGCTAATTTATGCATGCAAGATACTCAAGATATTGAAACAAGACAGAGCGCGAAATTAACGAGACTTTTCATATCAAGATGAAAGGAAACGTGTGCGTCAGTTAGCCGTCCCTCGCCCTCCTATAGCGTAAAAAAGATGATGTTTTTGAGTAGTTAACTAGTACATTTTGACTCGTGACAGATTAGTTTTTGCCTTTCACTTTTATGCGCACGTGATGGCTTTTGTTTTTGTTCTTGTTTTCAGCTATATAGTTCTAGGTGTAATAAATTTACACACAGTTGTTTGCCAGCGCGTGCCTCGCCGTGGTGGTCTGTGGCTAAGGTACTCGGCTGCCGACCCGCAGGTCGCGGGATTGAATTCCGGCTGCGGCAGCTGCATTTCCGATGGAGGCGGAAATGTTGTAAGCCCGTGTGCTCAGATTTCGGTACACGTTAAAAAACCCCGCGGGGTCGAAATTTCCGGAGCCCTCCACTACAGCATCTCTCATAATCATATGCTGGTTTTGGGGACATTAAACCCCACATATAAATCAATCAATCATGTTTGTCAGCGCTTGTGTCATGTGTGCAAGCTTTCTCCGTCCCGTTTTTTTTTTTTTTGCGCTGTTCCCTTCAGTATCGTGTACCAACTGGCCCTTCAAGAAACCCTTCTGGAATTTACTATGACCCTCGTGGCGAGACCCTTCGTAGCTAAAGTCTGAACGCTCACGGGACGACTTTATGCTCTTCCATAGTAGAGTACCAAGCACTCTAAGTCGTTAATCATTTTTTTTTTCTATACACACAGCAGAGCCCATAGGGCCAACTTCCTGCTTCTACAGCTCCAGCATGTGAGCCGAACGCTGTTGTTCTTGCTACAGATGCAGGCGCAGACGTTAGCATATACTAATTTTTGTCGACGTCGCCACATCAAGAGTGAGGCCGTGGGATGGCTTTATCCTCTCTCATAGTAGAGTATCAAGTACTCTAAATTATTAACCCTTTTTCTACCCCCCCCCCCCTCTATTTACCATGCGGCCCCTCACCATGTCGGCTTCGTGCAACTTCGTCCTGCACCTCGAAAGATTGTCGACCCGTGCACTGAATCATTTTTTTATGCGATATTTGGGGTCGTATCATCAGTCCGCATCGTACCAGATGAAATGAAATGACGCGAACTTTATTGAAGTCCTCAAGAATTCACATACGTGGGATTCCGGGATGAGTGATGGCCTCATCCCGGGTTTCCATCATGGCAGTCTATGAAAGGATTGGCAGACCTGGATTCCTGTTTCAGCACACGTACAACCTAACCTAACCTAACCTAACCTAACAAGCTATGCTGTGGCTTACCCAAGGGGCCGAAAAATGCACAGTTGATAAGAAGCACTGATTGCTCCAACAAAATAATTTCATCGGCACCTCCGACGGAAACAGCCAGTGTAGTGAATCCTGTTTCGCATGCTATAGCCTAGGCCACGAGCGTCGGCAGGAGTTTTTATTGGGGGGATGCGAACCGGTTGGGAGAGGAATAAAGCACTGGTCTAGCTTGGGCGGGGGGCAAGTACTGGTATGGCTTGAAGGAGGCAATCCTTTTGCACCCCTCTGTCGATGCTCTCGGCCCATGGGCCTAGTTAGCTGAAAAACTTTTACTGAGTTTACGTCATTCGAGAAGCTTTTAGCACCACAAATGCTTCATTTAGAACGCGCCCCCCCCCCCAAAAAAACAAACAAATCTAAATGTCTTTTCCTCATCCGCATGTAAGAAGGCGATGGTTAGATTAGCTTAACTACTCGTGGCGCATAAGTGACTAACGCCTTTAACGTGTCAGACATGACAGCCTTCGAATTCATCGTTTATTCATTTATTTATTTATTTCTACGCACGTATACTTTAAACCCACCTTCTTCCTTTCAATGCATCAGTGGTTTCGCGGTCACCTTGAATGTATCCACTCTGACATGGTCGTTTGCACGACAGCGCGTCATCGGCGCCGCATCCGACGACTCACTGCGGTGTTCGAGGAACGACCGAAGGCTCGTGTCGAAAGGGAAAAAAAATAAATAAATAAAAACGGTACACGCATCAATCACGAACCGCGTTCCCAATCGTTCCGCACGTAACATTTCGCATACCGGGACAGGCATGAGACACGCATCTCGTAGGGCCGCCGTTGCAGGCACACAGTCCCGACATCCGCTCGTTGTTCGACAACGATGTCCAGGGCTCCGAACCGTGGATCAGTAAAAGCGTACACCCGTAAGCCAAGCTCCGGCTATGCGCAAACTCGCGCGTGCGACCGGCCGCAACGATGCGGAGAAGCTCGTTGCATACGCAAAGCACACTGACACTAATGCGATACACGAGCACGCTTCGCGCGCGCGCGCAGCGTCCCAGCGCTCAAAGACAAAGGACGACCGAGTTCGGGGGATGTCGTCGCCGCGTAGGCCTAACCGCTGGCGCGCCGCTCTCGCTTGTATACGGGACAGATCGGACACGTGGACGCGTCATATACAATGCGTGCACGCATTATACGAGCAGTGTATGTGCACGTCGCTTCGATCCTCGCCGCACTCGCGGCTGTATAAGTATTAGGGCAGCCAGGCGTGCGTGCGTGCAAGCAGGCTAGCGCTTCGTCGTTGTGCGGGTGAACTGGGAGGGGAAGGAGCTCTGACCGTTTTTTTCTGGCAGAACTGTGACGGCCGGCGCAAAAAAGGACGAACAAACTTAAAAAAGAGGAACCCGGAAATGCGTACCATCCGCGGCCACTGTCCTAGCTCTCCTGGAGAACGTTCTCGCGAGGGCCAATGCGACTCTTCGCTCGGCTATCTCCCGGGCCACTTTCTCCGCAGCCCGTGGGGACGAAATGCGGGAAGGGGAGTCACAAAACAAGGGGCAATGTACACGATAGAAAGCGAAAGTGTTCGCGGGCGTTCCTTTTGAGCAAATTTTCTACGAGAATCGAGTCTGTGTGCGACTTTGACGGCGGTGCATGTCGTTACGCGCGTGCATGCGCTGCCATGTCGACGTTTGCAATGCAGATTTCTTTGTTCCGTCACTTCGCGTTGGTTGCCGCCGAGCCACTGCAGCTTTGCTGTGACGTTTTACTTGAGCTCGTCTGATGCGACGGATGGGCTTTGCCTGGCTTTGCCCGTCACAGCAAAGGCTGGGCGTCAATGGAGGAGACGAGGCGTGACAAATGCGCTGGAGGTTAGCCTGATTAACAGGACACCGTATAACTGAACCATCAGGAACTTGGCTTCGGTAGTCGCTTTGACCTTGTGAACTCGGCGTACTGGAGGCATCGTTGCGTTTGCCGATCGTATTTATGCACGCAAACATTCTCGGTAGACGGAATGGCATTCGCGAACGTAAATACGACAGAACGAAGCCCTATCCACATCCGATCCACGTCTGATTCCAAAGTGGCGTGGAGTAAATATGAGAACTAGCAGCACATGCCTGAATGGGTAAGCAAAATCGTGACTTCGGTGCAAGGCCGAATACTAAACAGTCCGAAGATGGAGAAAGTTCCTCGGAGTAGAAGTAAAAGCACGCCGTGCTAATAGCGCGCTAGTTTGCACGACGGAAGTTTTTAAGGACACAGTCAGCGTTGTGCGAGAAGCGCCAACCGCCCTAATACGCATACGTGTATGCCGGACATTTTAAAGAAGTCTGGCGAGGCGTGCGACAGTTTATTGTGGTACATCGGGCTCCGGCTATTAGCACTGGGACTTCTAACACAATTAATATTCGACGTGTGAAACGCAATTATTTCTTACCGTCCTATACCAACACGCATTGGAGTCATGCATATTAGTCTTGGCACAGGAGATTTAATGACACACAAGTCATCACACACACTTTAACACCTTATTGGGAAGTCAGAATGCAAGGTAAAAATGCGAAATCACTTGGCATTTTTCGCACTTGGTTGTTTTCACAATGACTTAGAAGACTTCAGTGCCGACCGTAATTGAATGCTTCGTTCAGGGGGGGGGGGGGGAGATGAACAACAAGAGAGAAGGCAGGGAGGTTAACCAGGCACATGCCCGGTTTGCTACCCTACGCTGGGGGAATGAGAAGGAGGGCATAAATATGAGAGAGAGAAGAAAGAGAAGAGAAAGAGAGAAAAAAAGAGGATTGTCAGTCAATGAGCTGACGCGTATGCAGCAGTAGCACTACACAAAAGTTAAAGGTGGTCACGTAGGCCTGTAGTCCTCAAAAAGCACAAGACAGCTTTGACTGCTTTTTGAGCCGACGAAAGGCGAGGACGGTGTTCCAGTAGCATCTGCATAGAGAGTGGCCGATCGTCCAATTGTCGCAATTCGTGCGAAAGCTTCTGTCTTTCAGAGGCAAATCGAGTGCAATGGCATATCAGATGGTCGATGTCTTCTTTGGTGCAGCAGACGTCGTATTCCGCAATGTCGGTCAATTCGATGAGGGTTGTATATGCTTTTGTGAAGGCAACCCCCAACCAAAGGCGACAAAGAAGCGAAGCAAGGTTTCGCAACCACTTAGGCACACTTCTGTGCCTTTGAAGCACAAGTGAGTCAATTTGTGGTACACATCACTGCTGCAGTGGCGGTCATTTTATAATCATAGGGACCGGTGCTTCTCCATGATGCTAAATTATACTAATATATGACCACAGCGCCATTAGGTAAATGATCCGTCACGCTACGACAAAGCACTCTGAGAACGCTTTACGTCGTCCCGATGGCGACGGCGAACGCCGATACATCAAAAGCCGTGCCCGCTTGAGATATATAATGAGGTTGAATTCTCAATGTTGGAAGAACGGCGTCCTGTCCCTCGATGCAAAAGCTCCATACATGTCTTGTTATGACATTTGTTAGCAGAGCTGCGCTGCTTACCTGCGCGCTGAACGACAATGTGATTGGCTCTTCTATTCTATGTTATCAAAAAGAAAACCATGCCTTGCTCTGGCTCTTTTATTCCATGTTCTCAAAAAGAAAACCGTGCCTTCGCTGTTTTCTAAGTGTTCGGCCCCATTTTCCTGGTTCCATTCTTACATTTCATTCTCGTCTGGACGGGGCAGGTGCAGTGGGAAATCAGACCAGCAACCTGTGTTCAACAGCATACTGGTCACACAGTAAATAAGACGCATACCACACTGGTATGGCCGGAGCAAAAAAAAAAAAAGGGGGGGGGGGTAGGGCTCAACTTCCCCACACCAAAAATTTTCAATTTGGCTTGTACTTACACGCACACAAACCCACATACAACTAAGGATAACATGCGGTTATCCCCCCTCTTCACAAGAAACTCCTAGCTACGCTATACTGGCATGCCGAGGTCACTAAACACTTTATCGCTAAATTGTTTAATTTCGGCTTGTAAGAACCAGTCCAAAGGTTCCTAAAGCTGCTTCTGAATCAGTCCTTTTGAGCAATGCTTAAGCGCTTATTCTTGTCAGTGTGACCGACACATGCTAGACATGGCGTAACGTAGAATAACATGCAATACCAACACCTTGTCGGTGTTTTCGCGAGCCCATTGCGGCAAGCAAACACGCATGAAAGAGACCTCTAGCGCTGAATAAGTGACCCTTCTGACAGTGTGGTGCTGTAACCCTTTACAAGTCGGTGGACGAGAACAGTCTGTCCGGCTTCATCCTCAGCAGGTCATCGCGTGACGTGCACGTAACGGAAGGAAGCCGCACTATACGAGCGAATGTCATTAAAATTTCCATCACGTGCGAGGCGGCACTTGGCTATGTTTGCGCACATGGGACGTGCTTCCAGCCCCTTAACTGGGCACCGTACGTTCCTTAGCTCGCGTGCGGCACCGTGAACGCACTAAACATGTGCGCGCGCGACTGCAGCTCTCCTTGGCGTACGCTCGAACCAGGGCTTCTCAAAGGAACGGATAGCCACCGCAACGTATATAAGCAGGTTCCTGACAAACACGAAGCAAGAACGTTTGTCTCTCTCTCCTTATCTGGCTTGTAGTTCTAACATATACTGCTCGTACGCACGGCACCACCCTGTAGGGCAAGACGTATACATGTGAGTAACGCATTCCCGACTTCCTAGAGCAGGCAGCGCCCAATGACGTGACGTTCGCCCATCTACGACCGACACCGGCGCTGGCTCGCTCACGTCTTCAGAAGGATGGGAGGACCTTCGGCGGGAGATGGGCGGGAGGTCGTTGCTTGGGTGTCAGGCGCGTGCCGTCGGCTCTTTCAAGCAGGCGGCCTGCTGCAAGCCTGGCAGCGTAGCAGCGCGGAATGCCGCTTCACGGCCTCTCACGCCTCCTGGCTGACGCGCTCGCGAGGTGCGCTTTGGCTTTCTTACGTGCCGTCTCCCCAGCGCCGTACATCCTGCCCGCCACGCTCGCTGCTGCTTTACGCCTCTGTTTCGGTTTCTTTCTTTCTGTTTCGGTTTCTTTCTTTTTGTCTCTAACTCGTACTTCTGCGATCTGGACAGCTGTGCAACGCCCGCCCCAGACTCCCAAGAAGCGCATGCGCGGCGTGCTAGCGGACTTGGTTTGTGAGGGGGCGGGCTGGGACCCCCCTAAAATATAGCGGCAGCGAGAAAGATGGTCTCGCAAGGGGGAAAAAAAGTGGAAGCGAAATAAGTACACGCCGGAGCTCTCTTGACAAGCGCGACGTGAATTCTTGCCCTGTGCGCAATTGAGTTAGCGTTTGCGCGGCCATGTTCTTCCCACGCAATGACACGCGCATTTCGTTCCACCGCACGCCTGCAAACCAAACTGCCAGAGCTCGCAGGGCTCTGTGTTCTGCGGGATTCGACGAGAAAGGCAGGCGCTCTTAGCGTTTGTTGATTAGAGGTTCTCATGTTCAGCGCTAAGACAGAACTTCCCTGTCTCTGTACGTGTATAGCATTGGTTCGTGTGAATTGTCTTTATGCGCCTATTATAGTGTGTGCTGTTCTTCGGTTCTGTGCGCACTACGCGGCTTATTATTTTGTGCACCCTTCATATATTATGTTTTCTTTTTTTTCGTTTTTTGAACAGAGTGCTACTTTCCCGCGCGTACTGTAGTTGCCTTTGTTCATAATTTTTCTACAACCGTGCACTTCCTATAGACGACTTGCTGTAATGTCTTGCGTTAGTACGCGATTGTTTTCACGCTCACACGTTTCGCAGCGAGAGATTCATCTTCTAATGGCTTTGTCGACGTGTTACGGCACACGAAAATGAACGGTTACGCGGCGCGTCACTTCCCACACCACTAATGTCCTGACGTTCATTTTTTTTTTTTCACACTAGGCAGCGATTCAAGATTGTTGTCCTAGCTTGGCCTGATCGCGCATACGAACGAAAAAGTAACAAAAAGGAAAGCTGCGGCACTTACTTCCTTTCTTATCAACGTTTTGTTATCAGCAACACAGGAGAAAGCTTTCAGAATTGATTGATATGTGGGGTTTAACGTCACAAAACCACCACATGATTATGAGAGACGCCGTAGTGGAGGGCTCTGGAAATTTCGACCACCTGAAGTTCTTTAACGTGCACCCAACTCTCAGCACACGGGCCTACAACATTTCCGCCTCCATCGAAAATGCAGCCGCCGCAGCCGGGATTCAATCCCGCGACCTGCGGGTCCGCAGCCGAGTACCTTAGCCACTAGACCACCACGGCGAGGGAGCTTTCAGAATAGCCGCTTTCTTCGAGGCCTTAGACATAGACGTTGGAATGCGCGCAGCCCCCCACCCCCTTTTTTGTTTTGTTAAATCTGTGTCAGTACAACAGACTGTTTTCGTTAGTACTACATTGAGGATGACAATTTCAGGGCATACATACGGTTTACACAGATTCAGTTTCTGAGCTGGAGGTTCAAGAAAGCGGCACAGAATCACACTCTATATGTAAACGTAGCAAAATAACAAGGTTCTTTAGAATTTGGCGACCCAAGTGGCCTATAAGGGTACTATTGTACACAAACAAGCGGGATAGCAAAAAAAAAATCTAAAAAAAGCTACTGTATAGCTTTCAGAGTAAGTTACTCTAGTTCCGGTCACGCGGTGTGCTGGAACGTCAAATATCGATACGGAAATATCCAGTATTCCGCCTCCGCGCCCTTTGAGAAGGAGGCCAGTTTCTATTCAGTGGATCACAGGGAACAGATGCTTATATAACATAAACCGCGACAGGCATCGAATTCGACAACCACGTAAGAATTGCGGCCATGGTTCGTTGCGTATGAACTATTGTACGCCGGTTATTATGCGGTAACTTCACTCATAGGTAGCGCAAAGTATACTCGAAATTCGCGAGCTGGCAATGTTTTCAACAGGCCGATCGGGGGCAGCCAGCGGCAAAGCGCCAAATCCTTCCTGTTAGGAACTTTTTTTTTTCCCTTTCTTTCGAACACACGGTGTTTTGGTTCTATGGCGTTGGCATTACATAGCACTGATACGCAATAGCTGGGATTTCCGCGACGCTGAATAGAAGTCTTTCACTACTGCACACACTTCGCAATGGCTCAATTCTCGTCACACGGGCCTTCCGTATCGCGCACTTCGCGGCGTCACAGAGGGGAGTGAACGAGGTGCCGTTAGATTTCGCAAAAGTGCATTGCGACACGTTTTGCGAGCGCACCCAGTGAAGCTGGTTCTTAATCCACATGGAGGTAGCCTGTAGGCAACCACACACATCTCGTACGAATCGCGTTATTTTCTGTGATTTCTTTAACTATATTACGTTTCTAAGCTAGCCTGTCTACTGCGTGGTTATTGCAGTCACGATGCAACAATCGTCATATCAGCCGCGAAGCTATGGGTGTTCCCGAAACGCTTGACCACCGTGAAGCGGTGTTCAAGCTCTGCCGTGAAATGTGCACCCTTCCTTAATGTGTGACTGTGTAGCGGTAGGCATTCCATGGCGGTTTAAGTATAGTGGCTGGCTGTATTCATTGGACGGTCTATCGTCGGACCATGATTCAGCCATCCATGTTGTGCACAAAATACAGCCTCCGTAATCTGTAGTGCCTTGTTTCCTCTTATCATTCTTGATATGTGGGGTTTAACGTCCCAAAACCACGATATGATTATGAGAGACGCCGTAGTGGAGGGCTCCGGAAATTTCGACCACCTGGGGTTCTTTAACGTGCACCCAAATCTGAGCACACGGGCCTACAACATTTCCGCCTCCATCGGAAATGCAGCCGCCGCAGCCGGAATTCGAACCCGCGACCTGCGGGTCAGCTGCCGAGTACCTTAGTCACTAGACCACCGCGGCGGGGCTCTCTAATCATTCTTCAGAACAATGATACGAATAAGAGAGACGCCATAGTGGAGGGCTCCGGAAATTTCGACCACCTCTAACGTGCACCTAAATCTAAGCACACGGGCCTCTAGCATTTTCGCCTCTACCAAAAATGCAGCCTCCGCGTCCGGGATTCGATACCGCAACCTGCGGGTCAGCAGCCGAGTGTCTTATCCACTAGGTCATCGTGGCGCGCCTTCAGTTTTCTCTACGCTGCTCCATGAAATAAACGAGAGTAAATACTCTCTGAACTTTGTGTTCGAAGGGTTTGATCATAGGCGTGCGCCAGGTACAAAAGAGGGGGGGGGGTGTGTTCGGTGCAGTGCCCCCCTCCCTGTTATGTCAATGTATGAAGCTGACTTTGCACACACCCCCTCCCCCGCGAGCACGCCTATGTGTTTGAAGTTTGCAAGAGGTCAGGTGTGTCATAACTTTTTCCGCGCAGGACATTGAAGGGATGGTGGGGCGGAAGGGGAAGTCGCTTTGGGTCACCCCGCAAATGTATTCACTCTTTTTCAGCGGTTTCCAAACACCTTCCAGAGCTCAGCGAAAGGCGCTGCATTGATTGCGACGGCGGCATACGTGGATGGCCGGGTCGCGCCAGGAGCTTATTCGTGAAAGAGACGGCCGGGATGGGGCAGAGAGAAAAGAGACTCGAGCTGCGGAAGGCGCCATACCTTGGTATCTTTTTACTTCTTTATCATCTCCTCTGCTCCTTCTGACAGTGAGGAGAGGTCAACTGTGGGGGGGGGGGGTCATACCCGGCGTCAACGTCGGCCACTTATATCGGGGTCAAGGAAAGTTTGCCATTGTCGTTGTCGTTTTCAAGCTCACGCTTCCAGCGCAGAGAGAGAGAAAGAGAGAGAGAGAAAAATGCGTGAGCTTTCACCAACTGCAGTGGCTCGCAGCTGCCGGCTGCGCTTCTCTCACACTTCGAAATAATAATCAAGAAAACACCTCCCAAAATGCAGACGAAAACAGAGGCCCCGTTTAGCCTACTTAGATGAAGCCCCTCTAAACTCTGAAGCTTTCTCTGTTGTCGTCGCGGCACCCTCAGCACGTGACCCATCCCTCCTTCTACTACCTTGCTCTTCATTGTTTTTGTTTCTTTCTTGGTGCACCTTAAGACAGAGGCTTTTTTTTCAGACAGGTAGTTGAACCCTCTTTGCGTCGGTCGTCTTGCATTTTGGCGGCCAAGTACAAAGAGAAACGCGAAACGTGCGCGGCCCGCAGAGCAATGTTTGAGTTCCTGGGAAACAACGATAAGGCGTGTTAAGGAGTTGAGGATAATGTCGGGCACACGCTGCCTCGTGGGTGCTGTTCAGCCGCCGCATGCAGGAATCAAGCGGCGCAGGCCTTCGCTGAGTCAGTAACCCCTCGCGTCACCACCGCTCGTGAAACTGTGCGAAAAGGCCTTAGGACTTACAGAGCGCACTCCTAGCTGTGTGCGGAAAGCTAGACGGCTTTCTGTGTATACTGGTTCTTAACTAAAAGAAAACGAGGTGAACATACTTTACTTCTGAAAGTAGGGTGGAACAGTCTGTGAGGGAGCCGGAATCGCGCTTGTTATTCGCTTGCCCTCTGGCCATTGCTTAGCCCGCTGTAACACAATCGAGGGAATCAAATGAGAACAGAAGCTTTAGAAGGGATTAGTTGATTAGTTTGAAGCCAGTATTTTGTCGTTGAGGATGCATTTATAGTTTAGAGGCATGCACACTCCTCTTGAGGTGATGAGACGTGCTCGTGTCAGAGCACATGCCCGTGTCCTTAACGTATGTTATTTTAGCAAAGCCAATTTTCCCGCCAAGAATGTGTTGAGCATCGAACAAAATCAGTAAAAGTAGGAAGTAGATACAACGTTGTTTTATTGCTTTTACGGCCGTACGTAAGGCTACTGTGAAGAGAAAGAAGGACGTCTTGAGGGGCTAGTTGGTTCATTCTATGCAGGAAAAATTGCGCTAAAATAGAAAAGACACCACAAAGAAGGAACACTTAAACAGATCGAGCGCAATCTGTTTTGCGCTCGAAGATTTGCGCTCGATCTGTTTAAGTGTTCCTTCTTTGTGGTGTCTTTTCTATTTTAGCGCAATTTTTCCTGCATAGAAGAGAAAGAAGGAGCGAGTGATTGACAAGAAGCGGAGTGATACTTGTTGCGTAAAACACACCAACAAATTAACTGATTGCGGGTTGCGTGTATACGTTGCCTTTTGGCTGCGGCCTTTTCTAGCTATACGACGCACAGAATAATATTGGGACATAAGAGATCGCTAACCGCATGCTCACCATTTAGCCTCTCTTTAAACTGTCGAGAGTGTGAACTCAGGCTGAAATTCGATGAATGCGAAGTTTTTTCGGCATGAAAACTATAAAACGAGTTTAACGGTTGAAGTATGACGTATCAATGTTAGTGGTAGCGCTTGCGTGCGCCAAATATTGATGAACTTGCATAAAAAACAAATGAATTGCCTCAAAAGACATCTTACATGGAGACCAGCACGCTTGCCAGATTGATAATAATCGCCTGTTGCGTGGGCATGCGTAGATTAGTGTTCGTGCCTTGCACTAAGACAATATCTCGGCCTCCCATCGTGATATACCTAACCCCGCGGGTTGATTGATTGGTTTGTGGTGTTTAACGTCTCGAAACCCCGATATGATTATGAGAGATGCCGCGGTGGAGGGCTCCGGAAATTTCGACCACCTGGGGTTCTTTAACGTGCACCCAAATCTAAGTACACGGGCCTACAACATTCTCGCCTCCATCGGAATTGCAGCAGCCGCCACCGGGATTCGATTCCGCGACCTGCGGGTCAGCAGCCGAGTACCTTAGCCACTAGACCATGACGGCGGGGCAAGAGCCCGCGAGTCGCTTAAAACCCTGCAAGGGGGGGGGGGGGGTAAACAACAAGAGGGAAGGCAGGGAGGTTAACCAGGCACGTGCCCGGTTTGCTACCCTATGCTGGGGGAATAGGAAGGGGGCATAAAGATGAGAGAGAGAGAGAGGAAAGAGAAGAGAAAGAGAGAGAGAGAAAAAAGGAGGATTGTCAGTAAATCGGCTGGCGCGTATGCAGCGGTGGCACTACACAAAAGTTAAAGGGGGTCACATAGGCCTGTAGTCCTCAAAAAGCACAAGACAGCTTTGACTGCTTTTTTTAGCCGACGAAAGGCGATGACGGTGTTCCAGTAGCATCTGCACAGAGAGTGGCCGATCGTCCAATTGTCGCAATGCGTCCGAAAGCTTCTGTCTTTCTGAAGCAAATCGAGGGCAATGGCATATCAGATGGTCGATGTCTTTGGTGCAGCAGACGTCGCATTCCGCATTGTCGGTCAATCCGATGAGGGTTCTATATGCTTTTGTGAAGGCGACCCCCCCAACAAAGGCGACAAAAAAGTAAAGCTTCACGTCGACGAAGTCCGGATGGAGGTCGAAGTTCCAGTCGAGGGTTTATTTGGTATAGTGTCGTATGTCTTATGCTTGGGGTGTTCAACTCCCGCAGACTCAGACTACGTGCCAGGTGACGAAGTTGCTTTGCAGCGTCAGTCCTTGACAAAGGAAACGGAAGGGTGTGCTCTTCTTGGTGCGATGTGCGAGCCGCGTTGTCTGCGGAATCATTGCCACTGATCCCACAATGGCCAGGAAGCCACTGAAACTTGACCACGTGGCCTGTTTATGTGACGTGGTGAACGAGCTTGAAAACTTCGTAAGTTAATTGTTAATGGCAACCTCGTTGAAGGACTGACTGCATGCTCTGTAGGGCTGATTTTGAGTCGGAAAACACAGCCCATTTACTCGGTCTTTGGGATTTGATGTACTCTATGGCGCCACGCAAAGCCGCAAGTTCTGCCGCTGTGGACGTAGTGATATGTGACAGTTTGATTCGCAGAGTGATTCCTCTAGCTGGATTCACCACCGCACCACCAGAATCAAACGATGTAGTTGAACCATCGGTGTATATGTGCCCGCGGTTGTTGTACATTTCGTGCAGATGGCTCAAGCTCAATTGTTTTAGGACTGATGAAGGCAAATTTTATTTTTTCGGTATTCCTGGAATTGAAACACGTACTTGTGGAAGCGTCAGGCACCACGGAGGATACACCAGTTTCTTAGCAGGCGTAAAACCTGACGTAAACGACGCACGATGAGCGCAGACAATTGCACTATATTTCGTGCGGGGCCTCTCAGTAGCGAGGGTTGCCAAGTGGTGGGAAGGATTCCTAGCATGTTGCCTGAGGTACGTTCGCATCGTTTCAATGGTGATGTGCGTCACGATCCAGTAGTCCTGTGCAATGGCAATTGTTTCAGCTGTCGATGCGCAGCGGGGTAAACCAAGGCATATCCTAAGCGCTTGGGCTCAAATATTTTGGATTGTGCGCAGGTTCGTTTTGCACGTGTTAGATATAACAGGTAGGCTATACAGCAGGAATCCAGTAAATAATACCTTGTACAGCTGTAACGTAGACTCGACAGACATTCCCGAACTTTTCCCAGCAAGAAACCTGAATAAGTGACAAATGGCAGTCAGCCGCTTTTTCACGTAGTTTACGTTGGGTGTCCAAGACAGGTTTCGGTCGATTACGACTCCCAAGAACCTGTGACTCCGGCTTCATGACACCAACTGCCCGTTAATTGATATGCCGTAAGCGGATATTGGTTTTCTGGTGAAGGCCACGACTGCACACTTCTCACTTGAGATTTCAAGCCCTTGTTTGCGTAAGTGGCATGATGTCACTGATGCTGCCTTCTGAAGTCGAGCGCGAAGTTGAAGTCGAGTAACCCCTGATGTCCACACAGAGATGTCATCAGCACAAAGGGAAAGTCATACACTGCTTGGTTGCTTGCCAACTAGTTCAATGAGTGTTAGGTTGAACAGCGTCGGGCTTAGCACTCCGCCTTGCGGGACTCCTCGGCTGCAGTAATACTCGGGTGTCAGGCCATTCTCTGTCTGCACGTGAAATGATTTACTCTGTAGGTAGCTCAGAACCCACGTATATATATATATCCTGCCACCGAGTCCCACTCCTTCTAGTGCGCTGAGAATGGCTTCGTGGGTGACATTGTCGTAGGCCCCTTTAACGTCAAGAAATAGAGCAGCAGATAATCGTTTGCAGGCCTTCTGGTGTTCTACATATGTCACCAAGTCAACTACATTGTCAATTGACGAGCGGCCTCATCTGAACCCGGACATGGCATCTGGATTTATTTCGTGGAACTCTAAGCACCATTCCAGACGCGTTGAAGTCATCCTTTCCATAACTTTTCCCACACAGCTCGCGAGGGCAATCGGGCGGTAAGAGGAAATGTCCAAGGGTGACTTGCCGGCTTTGAGAAGTGGAATCAGGCGACTTGACTTCCATTCCTGTGGAACCATGCCAGTTTGCCAGGAGTCGTTGTACAGCTGCAAGAGTGCCTGCCGAGCTTGATCTCCTAGGTGACACAGAGCGCGGTAAGTAATGCCGTCAGGTCCTGGCGCTGAAGAACGGCTACACAAAGCAAGCGCAGCGTTTAGTTCGTCCATTGAAAACGAAATCTCCATTCGGGGATCACGTGAGGATACAGAAATTTCGGGCGTCTTTGTCCCAGTTAAATGTGAGCCGCAGGCACTCCTTCGACAGAAGGAGTCTGCGACATCAATCTCTTCGCAGCGTAAGTGAAGTGCCAGAGATTTTAATGGGTAGCGCTGAGTAATGGTTGTACGAAGACCCCGGACAGTTCTCCAGATCAGTGACAGAGGCTTTCTGGGATCCAAAGACTCGCAAAAAGATACCCATCGTTGCTTGTCCAACTTGTCCATGTGATGCTGCATTTTCTTTTGTGTGCGTCTGGCCACTCTCAGATCATCAAGTGACCTCGTGCGTCTATAACGTCGTTCTGCACGACGACGAATCGCTCGGAGCTTCTCGAGATCAATGTCCATATCAGTGCGAGATGAGCTCACCGGAAGCGAACGCGTCGTTTACTGTAGGGCACACTTTATTGCGTCCTCTAGATTGAAAGGTGAGGCGCCAACATAGTCTTCCATGATTAACTTGTATTTTTGCCAATCGGTGCACTGGGCGGCTCTGAAGGACTTGAGACTTGGAAAGCCGTCAATCTTCAGGTATGTTGGGATGTGGTCACTACCCCTTGTTTCCAAATCTGAAAACTAGTGCACTCAGCGTGTGAACGAGCGTGAGACGAAAGTGAGGTTCAGGCAACTGCTATGGGCCGATCCGCGCAGATAAGTAGGGCTGCCATCATTCACGAGGATAAGTTCACATTCAGAAGCGAAAGACACTAACTGTCTACCTCTAGTGTTGACCCTGGAGCTTCCCCATAAGTAGTGGTGGGCTTTGAAGTCACCAGTTATCACCCATGGCTGGAGAGTTGCATTCAAAATTCCGTGCAAGCGCTCTCGGTCTAGACGACTTGATGAATGTAAGTAGGCTCCGATGATGGTGAATGTGGTCTTCTTGTTTTTTTTACTGTTAGGCAAACGTACTGGTTTTCTTCGTCATGGGGTACAGGGTGATGAACATAAGTTAAGTCGCGCCATATGAACA
Organism: Rhipicephalus microplus; assembly: GCF_043290135.1. Classification (NCBI taxonomy): domain Eukaryota; kingdom Metazoa; phylum Arthropoda; class Arachnida; order Ixodida; family Ixodidae; genus Rhipicephalus; species Rhipicephalus microplus. The sequence continues at coordinate 19,009,224 of NC_134704.1, read as the reverse complement.
CAACGACCTTGCTGCGCTTTCCGTGGGTAGAAGACATAAAGCACTCATATCCAGACGGTCTCATCTGGGCTGACAGGTTCGGTTCACAAATCACAATTATGGAGAACTGGTTCGTGAATACATATTGCTGGAACTCGGACATACGCGCCCTAAGTCCTCTGGCATTCCACTGAAGGACAGATGCGTTCTTGACCTCCTCGCAAAAGGATAACATGTTGCGGGCCATCGTTTTACCTTAGAGCTGCAAGCACCAGACTCAAAGTGTCCAGCAATTGGAGTGCGCTCTGCGCTGATGGGGTGTTCATGTTGCCTAGGAGCATGCGCATTGCGCTCATAAGGGTCTGCAACATGTTGATGACCTGGCGATCCTCAGTTGTCTTTTCATCAGTGGTTTGTGATGGCATCGAGGTTGGCGGGGATCGATGCACCTTTGAAACAGGCTGTGTTCGTGGAAGTGATGGCCACTCTTCACGAGGTGGGAGTCTTGACCCTGATTCTGTTTTCGGTGTATCCGTCTTCGCAGAGCTTGACGATGGGGGTGCATTTCTTCTTGCTTGAGATGACGGGTCTCTATCGGCATATGTCACGTTGCGTGATGATCTTCTGTGGTGACGCCGACGTCGCCTGACAGTAGCAGCGGCTTCCCTGTGCGTTGAATTGTCGCGCACCATGCGTTTCAGCACCGCGCGTTCATTTCTCCCTTGTGGGCAATCTTCAGACGACGCTTTATGAGCGCCGTGGCAATTGGAGCATTTGAACGCAGTTGCGTGGCAGGTGACTTCTGAATGAGGTTCGGCACACCGCGGGCACACGACATTGCTGGTACATACTCCTTTGACATGTCCCATCTTGAAGAATCTGAAGCATTGTAGGGGCTTCGGTATGAATGGCTGGACCTGATGGCGAACGTGACCATCTTTGACGTGTGGGAGAAGACTGTCTCCCTCAAAAACAATCTTCAGGCATCGTGACTGACCAAGCCTTGTGATGTGCTTGATGAGGATGTCGTCTGTAGTTGGCTTTATCAAGATTGGGAAATCGTCTGCGGGAATGGAAATGTCCACGTCATAAATGATGCCAACACTGCCCTTACAGTCAGAGGGGATCACTGATTTAACTGTGACTCTGTCGATTTCCGAGATGTTCTGTAGGCTTTGCAGCGCACTACGGTGTAGAACATCAACTGCCAGAATATTCTTCCGTGAGTTGATCCTGACGTCTTTAATTTCATTTGGAGCGAGTCCTTCGAGGTATGCAGAGAGGACTTGCTTGTTAAGCCGCCGTAGGTTGGCTGAAGGGTCCACAGCCATGAAGAGTATAGTGTGTGGCCAACGCTGCGCGGTAGCCTGCACGGTGGATATACTCGTCATCCACGATGTTCGTAGCAGTCTTCTTTTTGCATTGCGGCTCATGACGACTGTGTAGTCGTCATCCGATGACTTGAAACCGTCGGAATAGAGCTCCGTTGCCTCGCTGTCTGTGCCACTTGAGGTGGTCCCACGTTTCCTAGCCGCTGCCAGACGTAGTGGTTGTTCACCTCGAAAATCCTGAGAGGCTTCTTCATTCATTCTCGCAAGGAGGGAGCAGCAGCTCCCAGAATTTGCAGTAAAACAAATAGAAAATTTGAGACAAGGGTACAAGCGTTCTATGAAATAGACACTTCGTCGTTGTCTTGCAGGACAATCTTGCAGGACCCTGCAGAACAATCTAATAAGGTTACCACCAGACAACCAGCTATTTTTTTTATTTTCCGACGTTGTGCGTCTCTGAAGTTGTCAGCCGGCTATCGGGGTGCATCGACTGCTTTGTTGCGTCCGTGTTAGGACACCCAGTCTTTAGCATATTATGATGGAACAATGAAGTAAAACACACACACACTATATATATATATATATATATATATATATATATATATATATATATATATATATATATATATATATATATATATATATATATATATAGCCGAAAAAATACTAAAAAAATTCACGTGAGCTTGTCTTTTCTGGCATATATCAGTCGGTGTTTGCGCGAACTATTATTTAATGGCATGATTTGGCCGCAAAAGAGACACATACAAGAAAAGGAACACTCAAACGACAAGCACAGGCGGCACTTCCAACTTGGAAGTGCCGCCTGTGCTTGTCGTTTGAGTGTTCCTTTTCTTGTATGTGTCTCTTTTGCGGCCAAATCATGCCATTAAGTAAATACCAACTAGGCCAACAATCAGTATTATTACGAACTATTATCGCAAGTTGTTTTAAGGTCCTATAAAAGAAGGCGAGATGTGTTAAAGCTTTGTTCGCTCCCTTTGACAGCGGCCAAACAACGCATCCCCGCGATGCGACAGGCGCATCTTTCACGTTTGTTGTTGCCGGATACTTTTTTTTGTCTTTTTCAAATGTGATCACACTGACTTCTTTCATTTTGGAAAGAAGGTGGGTGCACCCGAGCTGTGTGAACAATTCTCGTAAACCTTCGCCACCTCGTACCTGTACTATATGCGCGGAATTAACAGTTCACGTGACCTCATGCAGGGCACTATACGCTCATGAAAACATCAGACTTCCGGAAACTCCTTGACAGCTGTAGCGTGATGAGGACCTTACAGCCCGCAGGAACACCCATGCAAGACACACTCTGCTTTCGCCACAGTTTGTAATGCCCCAGAGGTTGTCAAGGAACAAAAAAAGGATGAAAATTGAATAATAAAAAAACGAGAAGTTCTTTAGAACGATGAGTTTGTTCTATAGCATGCACTGGAGGTAATGATAATGGGGGGGGGGGGGGGGTTACGTCCGATGAACCACGATATGATTACGAAAGATGCGCTTATAGGGGGCTCTGGTGATTTCGACCACCTGAGGTTTTCAACGTGCACCCCAACCTAGGCGCACGGGCTTCTAGCATTTTCGCCTCCATCGAAATACAGCCTCCACGGCCGGGATCCGAACCCGTGATCTTCGGGTCAACAACCGCGCATGTAACCATCAGACCATCGCGGCGGTTGCAAGGAACGAGTTCGTATAGACGTTGCTTCATGTCACGCCAAGTAAGGTTGCCGGCTCTAAACATTCTGCACACCGTGTAGTTTCCCTGGCTGACACCACAGATAGGCATGTTGGAGTTTATGAGCACCCGCCACGGTAGTCTAGTGGCTAAGGCACTCGGCTGCTGACTCGCAGGTCACGGGATTGAATCCCAGCCGTGTTGCGGCACTACGGCGTCTCTCATATTCATATATGGTTGTCTTGGGACGCTCGGAGCGGGTATGTGCCACAGGGGATGGAAGATGGCAGTACTTGGAGTGTTCCCTAGATGGACGCACGGATGGATGGACAGACAGACAGACAGACAGACCAGAAGGTGGATGGACAGAGGTATGGACGCGCGCACATACGGACGGATGGACGCACGAACGGACGGACAGATGGATGGACGGACGCCCGGAAGGACGCATGGATAGACGGACGGACGCATGGATTGACGCACGGATGGTCGCGCGGACGGACGGAAGCGCGGACGGGCTGACGGACGCTTCGTCCCACTCATCATCATTCACTCCGTGGATATGCTGTGATCTTTTGAATTTTATTTCGTTCATCATTTCAGAGATTCACATGCCATGTATTACAGAACATTCACGTTCCATGTATTTGATATACCACGCATGCATCACTTGCAGTCCATCGCGGTATAGTGTGATGGTTACGGTGCTCGGCCGAGGGTGGTCGCGGGTTCGATGCCGACCACGGTAGTCACTTTTCCATGGAGACTCAATGCTAGAAGCCCATGTATTGTGCGTTGTCATTGCATGGTAAAGACCACAGGATGGCGAAATTTCCAGAGCCCTTCACTACAGCGTCCATCATAATCATATCGTTGTTTTGAGACGTCCACATCCCTCGACATACCACAAGGTGGTGAAAGCCCTACTGTGTTTCTTGAGAAAGACGGGCTTTTATGAACGCCTCTGACATGTGGTGGAGTTCTACACACTGCAGTGAAATCACTGTCAGTCTCTCCTTTTCTTCCCTCTCTTCCCTCTTTATCATCTTTCTTGTCCCCTTCTCTTATCCCCCAGTGTAAGGCAGCCAACCGGATGTCTTTCTGGTTCACCTTTCTGCCTTCTCCTTTTTGTTCCTTTCAGAACAAGTGAACTGCTTCGGAAATCAGTCGATGTCATCGCGCAATGTTGCCTGTCAATCTTTCAAAACGGAGGGAAGGGTGCGCAATAAATAATTGCTTTATGACGAAACCTGCATACCTGGCGTGTTCTTTGAGGGTATCCGCATGGGAGTCAAATGAATTTGGTAGCGGTACAGTTATGGCAACGAACAGCAGGTGATGACACGAGATTACACATAATGATATACAATGAATCGTGCACCTTTAATCGCACATGTAAAAATCAAGCGTTGTTGGAATCGAGGCTATTTGTTTATTTTTTTAGTATCTAGGGTACATGCCTTTGTTCCACTAACTTCGATCATGGCATCAAATAAACATGAGGGTTTATCTTGTTTTCTCTATTTTACATCTGTCGGGGCCCACTGCATCTACAGCCGATGCTCACAAAGAGGCAATCAAACTCTGTTGTAAATAAAAAAAAGGTGCGAACGAATGGCAGGTTGAGGCAACCATCACCGTATTTGCAGAACCGTTGACTACAGGAATAGGCAAGTCAGTGTGACATGTTTACACGTTCATCGTATCATTCTGAACATACTCGCGCCCTGGTATCGATGCCACACGCAACATTTCCCCAAATGCATACCATTTCCATCTACACGAAATGTGGCACCTTTGATGAGTCCACTATGCGAGTTTTGATTCGTACGCTTACACACCTCGAGCTGCTTACGTGTATGCAAACGAGTGATAGCTACACACACACACACACACACACACACACACACATTATATATATATATATATATATATATATATATATATATATATATATATATATATATATATATATATATATATATATATATATATATATATATATATATATATATATATATATATATATATATATATATATATATATATATATATATATATATAGCCCGCGGTGATTCGAAGATGCACAGCTCAGAACGCGCGCTGTTACTCCAAATTGTAACGTCGAATATCAAGCAGACAGCCTTACAAAGAACGTGGCACGCCTTCTAGGTGGCGCTTTCTGGTATGAAATGAATTAAAATGCGGAAATCCCTCACTTAACAGACCAAGTACGCACACAGAGCTGTCAGGATGGTGCAAAATAATTGAGTGGCCTCGCCGCTAGAGGGACGTTACACAGTTGTCAAAAGAAGAACGCCGGCTTCCAAACCCACACGGGGGGAAAGCTGCCCGCGTCCGCTGGCCTCCGACAGTGCTTTCGACTCGCGAGTCACAGCAGCTAGCCTCTATCAGTTGTTTCCAACAGCTGGCTTCAAACAGCGGCGTGTCACAGACACGACGGGTATGCGTACGGAAGCGAACAGCGTGAGGTGGAAGGACGCTGTGACTACCGCGAGAGTGCGCAATACAGGTATCTGTTCGCTGCACTTTTGGCGGTGACGATACAAGGCCGGCATCGGTCAATCAAGACCGGAGTCCCGGTGAGGCCGAGAAAGGGAGCTTGCTCGGTCGTTGCGTCATCACCCCGTTTTCGCTCATCCTAAAATCGTGAGACATCTCGCAGCGGTGACCGGAACCACCGGACACGTAGCCCACGGTGGTGTATAGGCTGCAGGCGCGTCTTCCTGGGCGTTAAGGTCGACACCCACCTGTAACTTCGCAAACTTGACGGGCACTTGGCGTGACGAAGGACGTTGGCGGCCTGAGCTCGTCGTACCGCTTTGCTGCTGCTACTATATAGCAGCCTGCTCGACTTTCCTCGTGCTCTGCATGTGCGTGCGTGCGCAGGTGAGAGCAATTCTGTGCACTACTGGTCATACTACACTGTGTAGGGCGGATGTGAAACATGACTAGGCTATTTCTTATGTAAATTAGGAGCTCACCAACTTAGTCGGAAGCTGCAGCCTTTTTGTTCCCCCTAACCCTTCGGGTTAAACAAATACAGACATTACTGAGTTGCAAACTCTGATATACATTACTTTACTCAGCCTCCATACCAGCTAATTATTTGTCATTCATGGACACACTTCTTTATTTTTTTTAAACTACGGTATATTCATGGGCTGCACGATATTAACTAGGTGCATTACATATTTCCGTCGTAGCGATAAAATACAAGGACAGAAAAGGCGCAAAAAACCTTATTCCAGAGAGCTTCGAGTGCAGCAGGGCAACGTTGAACGGATTGCTGAATATGAGGAAGAGGCCGAGAAGTAAACACATAGCTAACGTCCACAAATACATCCGCCCCGTCTCACCGGAAGAAATTGAAAAACGACTCTCACCGGAAGAAATTGAAAAACGACTGGCATAAGAGTGAGATCACCCAGGTCTCTTCAAGAAGAATGTAAATTAATTTGTTGCTTCATTGTCGATGGTACTTCTGCATGCTTTCTTTAAAAACACAGCTCATTAGGATTTTTGAGTGGGTTAGTTGGCCCATGAGCATTATGGCAGCACAACTGATAAACCACTAACGGAATCCCTAAATATATGCTCACGTGTTTGTACTACAGTATGTACTGTGTACTGGGTGTAAGGCAGGGGGACACAATCTCCCCAATGCTATTCACCGCGTGCTTACAGGTGGTTTTCAGAAGCCTAGAATGGGAACAGTTAGGGATAAGAGTTAATGGAGAATACCTTAGTAACCTGCGCTTCGCCGATGACATTGCATTGCTGAGAAACTCAGGGGACGAATTGCAACTCATGATTACGGAGTTAGACAAGGAAAGCAGAAAGGTGGGTCTTAAAATTATACTGCAGAAAACGAAAGTAATGTACAACAATTTCGGAAAGGAGCAGCGCTTCGAGATAGGTAATAGTGCACTTGAAGTTGTAAAAGACTATGTATACTTAAGGCAGGTAATAACCGCCGAGCCGAACCACGAGATTGAAGTAACTAGAAGAATAAGAATGGGGTGGAGCACATTCGGCAAGCACTCTCAAATTATGATAGGTAGATTGCCACTATCCCTCAAGAGGAAGGTATATAACAGCTGTATCTTGCCGGTACTTAGCTATGGAGCAGAACTATGGATACTTACAAAGAGGGTCCAGCTTAAATTGCGGACGATGCAGCGAGCAATGGAAAGAAAAATGGTAGGTGTAACCTTAAGAGACAAGAAGAGAGCCGAGTGGATTAGGGGACAAACGGGGGTTGAGGATATCATAGTTGAAATAAAGAAGAGGAAATAGACATGGGCCGGGCATGTAGCGCGTAGACAGCACAACCGCTGGTCATTAAGGGTAACTAACTGGATTCCCAGAGAAGGGAAGCGGGTTAAGGGGAGACAGAAGGTTAGGTGGGCAGATGAGATGAAGAAGTTTGCGGGTATAAATTGGCAGCAGCAAGCACAGGACCGGGTTAACTGGCGGAACATGGGAGAGGCCTTTGTCCTGCAGTGGACGTAGTCAGGCTGATGATGATGATGATGATGATGATGATGATGATGTACTGTGTACATAATCAACAAAACTGAAACTGATGGAGGGCTGGGAAGGGTCGGAATCTACGTCTGGCAATAAAAGCCATGCTTCTATATTCAAGTTTGCACTCGCCAAATGCTACAACGCAGCAATACATCTACCTCTGTATTCATTTTTGAAAATAATTTTCCGGCCACGCTATGTTGTATCCCAGACACCTGATCAGAAAGAGTTCCATGACTGACCAGAAAATCTTGGTGGAGAGCTAAGACGAATACGACCTAGCGATAGTTAACAATAATGATAAAGCCATGCCACGTTTGTTTTAAAAGCACTAACCACGCTAAGAGCTTAATGAGAACTCTATATATAAACTGACGTTTCACATCTTGCCGTTTCATGGGGCACACAGTACGGCACTGCTTCGTACCCTTATTGTGTGCTTTCTTACACACACTATTATGGTTAAGCACACAAATTACCGGGCGAAGCGAGACAGCTTGAAAGGCAATTCAGAAAAAAAATAAAACAGTGTCATGATGAAGAAAGACGCTGGGGTTTCTGGCGCGGGGACAGCGAGCTGGGAAAGGCAGAGGAAGACGAAGTTAGATAAAGAACAGCCGGCCTGCAGCAAAGGCGTTGTCTCTTTGTCTTATTTCTCGTCGTTACAATGGCGCAGTCGATGAAGAAGACGTCATACGTCCCGGCTTCGTCATCCAGGACGCCCGCCGACGTGCAGATGCGGTAAGCGTCGCTTGGGGACGGCGTCAAGGCCTCCTCAGCAGCTGTGCACCTGCCGCCACTGCCACCACCGTTCGGGGATGGCGCCAAGGCCTCCTCGGCGGCTCTAGTGTACCCATCACCGGTATTTCTTCATGAAAAGGGACACCGTCTACGCGTCCTTCGCCACGGATTGTGCCGTGAGCACAGGTCGACAAGTGAACCCTGCGGCACAAGCCACCTGTCCGTATCCTCGTGGATCATCGGCAGCGTGGTTCTCTCATCGTAAAAACGCTGTTCACGCTTCCTCGATCATGGAGCCGACAGCCCTCCTGCAGCCGGGAGCACCTGTGCCGCCATTCGGGGACGGCGTCCAGGCCTTCTCGATGGCTCCTGGGCAGGCTTGCCCCGGCCCCACCACGACAGTACATGGCCTGTCGTTGACCGGGAATGCCGTTCACGCTTCCCACTGCGACAACGTCCTGCTCAGTGCTTCATCGGCACCTCAGCCGCTCAGGGGTGCTGTTCAAGCTCCCTCGGCCGAGGGTACCACAGCAGTGAGTACGCTGATCGGGGAACACGTCCCCACTGGCTCCGCATGTGGGCCGCCCGAGAGTGCCACCGAGCTTTCGCGCACCATTGCGCGACTCCGCCTCGAGGTCGGCGCCCTGACAGCGTCGAGTTCTGCGATACTCCCTGCTGCTTTGCCGGGACTTCACATTATCGATGAGGCGTTGGCCGCGGCCGCCTCGCAAGACCATTCAACAACTTCCCCCGAGAGCCGCAGCAAGCTCCAGTATACTCTCGCGGCTCTTTCACACCAACTTGGCTGTGTGGCGTCGCTATTTTCGGGAGCTTCGCCTGCCGTGACACCACCACCGGCTGCCTCCGAGCTACCCGAGTTTCGCGGCTTCCAGGACGATGCCGTCGATTGGGTGGCTACCATCAATGCTCTCGGAGCTCGCAAGGGATGGAGCGACAATCAGAAGTGGTGCGTAGCCTTAGACCGCCTTCAAAATCCTGCTGCTGCGTGGCACAGGTACGAAGGCGTGCGGCAGCAGTCCTGGGCGGACTGGAGCGCCAAGCTCATTGCTGCGTTTGGAAGAATTGAGTCTGACCTCACTGCTACCTCTCATTCTACCCTCGCCACTACCGAGCAAGGGGCTATTGAGAAGCACAACGACGAGGCAGCTGCACCCTCTGCCAACCTGCCCTACCTCGGAGATCAACCTCACGAGGCGCCGCGCCCCCCTACAGCTGTGCCGCGTGCCCCCTCCCCGGACAGCTTCTCGGAGTACCCTGCGGCAATCATCGAGACAAGCTGGACGGTGTACTCCTCCGGGCAGATCTCTGACTCCGCGTCGACACCTGACACACAATTACCCTTGACCCAACTTAGGACCGCCTATAAAGCACAGAAGCCAGTGAGCCAGCCTCCAAGCTGGTCAGCCTCAAATGGCTTGGATCCATTGACCTGCTGCGTGACGACGGCGGCTCTTCCACAACCAGCCGGAGACCAAGCACACGTCACAACGGCCAGTTTGACCCATAGTAAGGAGCCGCACCATCCCCTGCCACCTTTGCCGTCATTGGCCGATTGCGTGGACGCTCGTAACCTGCCAAATGCCGTCTTCCCTAACGAGCCACAAGTGCCTACTCCACCTGAGGAGGATGCCATCGAAGTCATTCCGGTGCAGTTCACGGTTACTCCGGATGGCGAGGCAACTGGCCATGTCGACATGAACGCACGTGACGGATTGGCAAAAACCTCCACTTCGACCAGCAGTGCATCAGCGAAGCCGCTAGAGCACGACTTGCGTCGCAAGTCTACGCGCAAAGTCTACACAGCGATGTCGCTGATATCTATCGATATAGCCCATCGTACCTTCCCTCGCTCTGAACAACGCAGGCGTCCCCGCTCAGTGTGGGCCGCAGTACTGCATACTGGTGTCCCTGCAATGTCATCCAAGCAGCGAAGGGGTAGTCATCGCGATGGTCCGCCACCAATGCGATCACTCCGCACCAGCCAGTATCACCTGCTGGGTTTACATTCTCCAGGTGACTACATTAACTTGCCGCGCGGACGCGACCTGCAACGACCACCTCGACACAGCCAGGGTCGTCCACCAGAGTACAGGACAGTTCCACAGGACAGCTCGAGGCGTGCACATGACAGACTACCACGGCACTCCCAGTGCCGCCCTCCAGAGAAAATTGCCCTTTGCGCGCACGCAGTCGTGGCCGAGTGTCATGATGAAGAAAGACGCTGGGGTTTCTGGCGCGGGGACAGCGAGCTGGGAAAGGCAGAGGAAGACGAAGTTAGATAAAGAACAGCCGGCCTGCAGCAAAGGCGTTGTCTCTTTGTCTTATTTCTCGTCGTTACAACAGATATTTCAGTCAACCAAGAAGGTGTAATTGATATTGATACGTGGGATTTAACGTCCCAAAACCACCATATGATTATGAGAGACGCCGTAGTGGAGGGCTCCGGAAATTTTGACCACCTGGGGCTCTTTAACGTGCGCCCAAATCTGGGCACACGGGCCTTCAACATTTCCGCCTCCATCGGAAACGCTGCCGCCGCAGCCGGGATTCAATCCCGCGACCTGCGGGTCAGCAGCCGAGTATAGACCACCGTGGCGGGGCAACCAAGAAGGCGTAAAGAATACGCAACTTGCTTTGAATTAGTAGGTGTTGACAGAGCAGCATTTCGAAACACGACAGCGCGTGACCCTTGGCAATCAACTGCTGTGCAAGGCACATTATTCGCGTCAAACTGTACGAGTGCGCCGGTGATTACTGAACACCGCAACTTCTTCTCCCTCTTTGATATCTTTATTTTTTTTCCTGAGGGGTTTAAATGGGAACAACGCAGGTAAGCAGATGGGACGTTGCGGGAAAAAATTCAAAAAGCTTAGCTAAAGAGTCAGCGAGGATGAAGAAAGCTAGAAGCACGCACATCCATGAACAACGTAAAAGCGATCAGCGCAACATCGCAGGGAAGAATGCAAGCTGTGACCTCTTATCTCGTCACACAACAGTTCTCTTGTTTCATTTCTCTATACCGATTTCCCCAGTTCGACAAGGTCGAACGAAGACGTCCCAACCGTCACGAGCGTGTAATACGATAGGCGCAACGTTTGCGCAAGCCGCGCACGGCGTGTCATTGAGCATAGACATGCGCCCAGCCACCGTTTTTGATTGGCGGCTCCCGCATGCTGCAGGCGACGTTTTTCGTTGCGCATCCCGTCTGCAGGTTGCGCAGTGAGCGCTCGTCCGAGCTTAACGGCGTCAGTGCAAGGCAACTGTACGCGAGTAAATGGTGCATACGATTGCTCACTGCAGACTCGTTCATTCCTATTCAGTTTTGTGTGTGTGTGTGTGTGCTCATCTTCCCCACGACAACACACAGGCGATCGAGCTCGGAGCACAAAGGTTCAACGTAACATGATGTAGGGTCACGCAACAACAAACTACATTACGATGCTGTGGCACGTTTGGTCCTTTGTTGGCCATTTCTGCGGATTGGAGTTTTGAGACGAGCAGTTGGGACGTGCGAGAGATGGTTTTCTTGAATAGGAAAGGCGGGAGGGAAGCAGAAACGTTTATTCTGTGCGCTCGGGACTTCTTGTCTGCTTCAACGGGATCTTATTTTTGCTGCGGCGTTTCACGCCAAGAGACAAAACGAAAGACGAGCAATTGCAACTTTACTCACTTTCACTGAAGCTTCCTTTCTTCGCTTTTTTTTTACCTTTAATGTCTAGAGTAAACAGTTGTTCTTCGGGAATCGGGAACGTAAACAAGTGCTTTTTTCATCCCTCTTTCGGATTCCATAAAGAGGTAACCATTTTTAATGAATACCTCGAAGATGTTAACCTATATATTTACTCACCTGGCTTTCTATTTTCTGTTTTATCGACTAGCCCAGTAAAATGAATCGACATTGTGTACAAAAGACTCAGATAACGAGATTGTGATAGGATGGGTGCTGAAGATAGCTTTGTCAGAACTGAATGGCTGGCGGGAGGATAATTTCGAAATTGCAAAAGCTGAATGGTCCGATCTTTGCGCCAGAAAACATGGGTGTTTGAAAGACTGGCGGTCGAGGAACCTTTCAACTCATGCTATATTGATATGAAAGCTGCTTTCAAACTATCGGACTCGGTGGTACAAACATGATTGTACGTTATGTGAAACAGAAACAAGGTTAGTAGGACGACGTTGCTCATGTAAAAGTAACAAAAATTAAGCACATGCGACCTCTAGGCATGGATGGATAGATGGATTGATATGGTTGTACCCTTTAGATCGGGCGGTGGCTATATAACGACACTAAGCCGTAACACTTATTGAACCAAAAACTAGATTTATTTTCTTTTTCCTTTAAATAGTGAGGTTGAGGACTCGTACTTTGCTGTGAAGGGTTTAATTTTCACTCGTGCCTTGACTTTAGTCACCAATCAGATAACCTCCTTTGAGTTAATTCTACCCGCTTAAAGTCTATTTTGCCCTCCCTGTCCCTAAACCCCAGTGCTTTGAAAAGCTCTGCGCCATCATCATGAACTATATGGTGAAGCCCTTTACAGAACATTATCAAGTGTTCGGCAGTTTCCTCTTCCTCTCCACACGCACTGCATACCGTGTCTACCCCTTCGTATTTGGCCCGATATGTCTTGATTCGCAATACTCCCGTCCTGGCCTCAAACTGTAGAAAACTACCCGGAGTGATATCATAGATTCTTTCCTTGGCAATTTCCTGCTTAAAAGTTCGATAGATCTCTAGTGCGGACTTCTTAATCATGCCAATTATCCACAGCTTCCTTCACCTTCTTCTTAACCGTGAATTTTTTCGGTTTGGCCCTCTGCTGTTTTCTAAGTATTTACCAGTCAATCTTCTGGTTCGCTTCCTTCATTTTGTATCGACATTCTTCAGGTACAAGTAGCTCAATACCTTCCTAGCCCAACGCTCCTCCCCCATTTCTCTCAATCGCTTCTCAAAGTTTATCTGGCTGCGAGCTTCCCCGCCCTCAAATTATCGGCATGCTTTGGCATGCTTTGGAGTGAAAGCGCCAGCCATATGGCTTCCTAGCATTACAGTACAATAATATCTACCCTTTACGTCCCGAAACAATGATATGATCACGAGAGACGCTGTAACGGAGGGCTCCAGAAATTTCAATCATGTGGCGTTTAACGTGCATTGAAATCGCGCAATACACGGGCTTCTATGATTCCGCCTTTATCGAAATGCGTCATCTCGCGTCTTTTTGATGAGTCGTAAACTGGAGATTTTTTTGCAGGAACAACTATTGCAGTGTGCTACTTGTGATGGTTTGATGCTTTTCAATGTCCCTGCTGTTGTTTAAATAGCCTTAAAGACAAAAATGTCAATAATTTACACTTTGTAAGAGTCACCTTGGTACTCTATTCAAATTTTCAGCATTGAACACGTTCAATGCCCCAGGACCATAAAATTTGATTGCATACATACCCGGTCAAGAGAGTAGACACAAGCTCTTTACTGAATCTTGCAGAATAACTTCTTTAACGAAATAAAGTGCCTACATTATAGTATTGCAAACTCAGAAAACACAGATAAAAAAAAGCCGGAGGGAGCAGAAAGGTCGGGTGTTGGTGGCCTGTTCTTTCGAATAAACAGCTAAGTTCAGCGCCCGACCTTTACGCTCCCTCTCACTTCTTTTTCTCTCATCTGTGCTTTCGAAGCTAACTCTATATACCCCATTGACATTAACCAACTCACCTAACAATAAGTCTCACTCTGCCGAAATTATGCAGCGCAGAAATTGTTGAGCCAGAGCAGTCTGTCTAAATGTTGTTGCGGTATCGACCAATATAGCTATACAGGCTGTTTCAGCTGAAAAGAACCAAACAATAAAAAAATTAAAAACGAGTGCTACGCGTCTCCAGCTAACGCACTATTGTTCATAGCTGTATGTAGCACGTGAAAATATTTTTTTTTCGAAGCGCCAAGAACGGTAATCAACAAAGACTGCTTAATGAACTTTTTAAATACTGACTCTAGAGAAAAAAATCAGTACAAGACTTTTAGCTTTTACCCAGAAATAACAAAGTTACAATAAGAAAACAACGCTGGTTAATTTTTTGTGGTTTGTTTAAAGTGCGCGAAATTAAAAAGAAAATAACACGTGATGGCCGTTTAACGCGCGGTGCTTTGAGTGCCCTCAAATGTAAGTTGAACGAATTAGCGAATGCTTGTCACGCACGAATGTCGCTTGAACAGGCTATCGGTGACTACGATGAACATTAAACGATGGTTGGATGGTACCATTTAAAAAAAGGAGGGGGTGGTGAAAGAAACGAAGGCAATAAAGTGTGACGAAAAAGCGGGCTGCCACGTGCATTGCGATACGAGACCAGAAGCAGCATTCGGCGCAGCGCCGACTTCTCTTTTTTTTTTGCTTTTGTCGTATACGTGGAATGAAATAAAATAGCTTTATTTATATTCATCAAGGACTGATTTGTTGATTGATTGTGAATGGAGGGCACCTATTGCAGTCACCAGATGCACGCGGTGGAATAAAATTGTATATAGCTTCCAATACAAGATACATTACCGTAAAACAGCCACTCATTATTATTATTATTATTATTATTATTATTATTATTATTATTATTATTATTATTATTATTATTATTATTATTATTATTATTATTATCTTAGTTGTAATGTCCCAGAACCACGATATGCTTATGGGAGACGCCGTAGTGGAGGGCTCCGAAAATGTTTCAGAATCTGAGCGCGAACACACGACACATTCAGGCACACAAAAAACGAGACACATTTGACGCCTGGGTGCGTATGCGCGTGAATGTGTCGCGTGTTTGTGCTCAAATTGATTTTTGAAATGTTCTACCAACTAGCCCAAAAACAGGTTCTTTTATTCCGAAAATGTTGACCTCCTGGGGTTCTTTAAGGTACACATAAATCTAAATACACGCCCCGCCGCGGTGGTCTAGTGGCTAAGGTACTCGGCTGCTGACCCGCAGGTCGCGGGTTCGATTCCCGGCTGCGGCGGCTGCATTTCCGATGGAGGCGGAAATGTTGTAGGCCCGTGTACTCAGATTTGGGTGCACGTTAAAGAACCCCAGGTGGTCAAAATTTCCGGAGCCCTCCACTACGGCGTCTCTCATAATCAGAAGTGGTTTTGGGACGTTAAATCCCACAAATCAATCAAATCAATCAAATCTAAATACACGGGCTCGAACATTATTGCTTCCATCGCAAATGCAGCCGCCGTAGCCAGGTATCTTTATTTATAGCTCGCTTTTATTAAATAACAGCTTGTCATACGGCACTCTTGACAAGAGTTATCAGCCGATAATCAACAGACAGAGCATCGAATGAATTATTCAGGAAGTTTTGAACACTTCCTGCTGTGAACGGTAAACTTACCGATCATGGGGAACGATGCTTCTGTCATAGTCATAATATAGTAAGGGTTTTATAAAGTTATGGCAGCTTAGCCGAGAATAACAGGGGCAAGAAAATTTGATCGGTACTCCGCCAATATGGCAGCATTCAGTCACGAGATTATTCTTACACGTTCCACATATGAAACAACAGGCGAAGCAGACAAGCAAAGAAGGAATCAGCCGATTTCCATAAATAGGGGGGAAAAAACGTATAAAAATAAAACAAAGGAACGAACGTTCAAATAGCGACAGAACTTGAGGCTGTCTATACGCTTTAAGGGAATAAAAATATCACGAGTAATTGGCTTAGTCCTCGAATGACAGCTCAATGCACGCCGATGCATTCAAGCACGCGCACGAAGACGCGCATGCAAATTGCAACCAGGTTTCGCCAGATCGGGCACGCTGTGCTTACAATGCAGTTACGCCCAAACCTAATGCGCGGAAATAAAAATAACAAGGAGAACAAAAGAGCAAACACGAATAGAAAGAACAGACGGAAACGAGGTCAGAGGTATGCAAGCGTCTAAACTTAGCCGCGTCAATTCATATCTCGCACAAAAGCGAATCCCGTGCCTCATTCGGTGGGATGGGCTAGATGCTCACAAAAGGCACTTTCCGCGCTTCACTCGGGACGGAAAGCCCACATCCGACACGCACAGGCAGTTGCTTCGCGCTTGCTGCACGCCACCACAAGCACCCGCCGCTGCTACAGGAGAAAGGCCTTTCATGCATGAGAGAAGAACCAATTTCGTCTCTATTGGGAGAAAGCGAAGTTGTGTCTTCAACCACGCGTTGTTTACTCCTCTAGAAGCCTTCTCTCTCTTTTCTTTTTTGATGTCTAGCACTTCCAGTACGTCCACTCTGGTTTTGCATCGACAGCTGGGCATTAACCGAGGCACCGTAACGCTAAAGCAGGAGAGAAAGGAAGTGAGGCCTTTTCGTGTGAACGTTTCTTCTTCACGCCGTTCGTCTCCGCACCTTTGTCACTTGCGGCTTTCAACCGCTCATGGCGGCGATTCTTGTATTATTATTATTATTTTTTGCGTTGTGTTCCTTCTCCAAAGGTCCACTTCACTCTCTTCCGCATCCAGCTTCAAGCAAGGCCTGTTTTCGTTGTTATTTTCCGTTTTTTTTCTTCTGTTTTTTCTTGTGCGTTTGGACTACACACGCCGGAGCTCTGAGTAAACACTTTTTCGATGATTAGGCAATTACGCCTTTGACGACGGCCGTCGGAGAGCACAATTTCCTCACCATACCGTCGTTCTTCGCTATATTTCTTTCATTTTTTCCTTCTTTTTCTCTCTTTTATCCGGTCAGTCGCTTCACTGGATCTTGAGCGAGAACTCTCGGGGCCGCTTAAGCCGCAGGTGGTGGAGAGCGAATCGCGTCCATCTTTTGTTCCACATGAAAGGTGCCCTTTCCGTATACGCGGAAGCATTCTTTGAGGGGAGAAGTTTGGCTGCGGCTGTCGGCGCGAGGCCCCGGGCAGCAGCAGCTGATAGCTGCAGATACGCATCTTTACACTCTTGCTCTAAAACATTTACGGCCGCGTGCGCTTGTAGGACAGCGATTTGTAACACCACGGAGGCGGCGATGACATCAGTAGGTAAACCCCGTGTCTGCGCCCAATTCGGGTAAATATCACCTGTACTAAATGCTGTCGCGTGTAAAATCGAACGAATGAGATCTACGCTGGATTCTGTGCGCGACGTGCGGGAAGACGTGGCCCACTTAGTCCGCTCTTGAAGGCTATTTGCTATAGAGAGCTTGCCTCAAAATTCAACAGTCGTCTCTTGGATTAAGTGATCTTCTCAGACCATGGACGAACATTGTCGTAACACTTCATGTAAGGATATAACTTTGTATCTTTTGTAGTTCTCTAGCCTTATTTTTAAATACACTCTTTTAATGTAGCGTGTGTGCGTGCGCATGTGTGTATAGTTTTTCAAGCCAGCACAATTTTGAGTGTGATTCTAAGACGGAAAAGAAAACAAGAGAAAAAGAGGAAAGGCAGAAATGTTAGCCAGTTGCGAATAACCGGTATGCTCATCACGTGACTCGCCAGTGTGGTCTAGTAGTTACGGCACTGAACGATAGACCCGCAGGTTGTGGGATCGAATCCCACCGTGGCGGCGAAAATGTTAGAGGCCCGGTTAATTAGATTTGGATGAACAATAAAAAAAACCTTGTCATCAAAATCGTCACATCCCTCCACAACGACGTTCTTCGTAACCATTTCATGGTAATCGGACATTAAGAACCAACAAATATAATAATTATTATATTCGCATGACATCCTACAAGGTAACCAGCAGACATCATAGCTTGTCCAAAGTTGGAAGAAAAGAATGAAAGAGAAAAAAAATTGCGCCGCATATATGGATGGATCAAGGGCCGGTCAGATCATCTTGAAAATATTTCCATCCTGTCACCTGCTTCCAGCTTGAAACTATGGATGGAAATTCTTCAAATGAGTCTTAATTTTAATCGTTCGTTGATGGAAAAAAATCTTCAGCATGTTGCAATACCTGTCACACTGGAAGGCTAAAGCGTGCTTCCTACTCGATAATGCATTAAGTTTCACAATCAAAGACACACTCCTTGCAAGATACATCAAACCGCAGTATAAGAGACGCGCAATAGATTAGTTTGATCATCTTAATCGATTACACTATGAACACTCTCTTCCCACATGAAGCTTTCTACTCCTCACTTGGCGTTTTATTTCCTCCGAAATCGACCCAGGGTTGACCAAGAGATGATGATGTCAACTTCTGACTCAACATGATGCCGTGTATTACGTCATATGATTACGTCCTGACGGCGCCACAAATCGCACAGATCAATAACGTCATTATGACGATGCATGACGACGTAACGGCCCGACATCCTTAGTTATATAGGTCACGTGAATTTTTGTGCCACTTCACTCGCCTGCCATGTTTTTGCTCAAAGTGTTCCACAACGAGAAACTTGGAGCTTTATTGCTAAAAAAGGGAGGAGAAGTGGGGGAGAGAAATTGGTGATTGCGTTTTGTAGTGCTCTTCAATAGTCAGGAACGGCGCAAAAAACACTGGATATAAAATGACGAGAACTCAAAGACGGGTACTGGACTCGCAACCAATTTTTATTCGCGTCGACTCACACATATATATTGCAGGCACGTGGTCACAAAAACCAGATGATACAACACGCGAGGTTGCAGGGAGTGTGGGTGCGTCCCCAAATTCGAAAATGAAAAACAGCACCATCGCCAGGAGTAATGATCAGACAACTCGGAAATGATAGAGGTTGTGCACGATTCCAACACTAACTCGTGTATGAGCGTTTCATCTATCGGCCTGCAACAAAAAGAAACATCTTATTTGAATAGGAATCTATGACAAAACCTTGCGCATTGTACCACCTCGTTTTTGTGACCACATGCCTGTATGTGTGAGTCGACGCGAATGAAAATCAGTTGCAAGTCCGACACCCGTTCTTGTGTTCCCATCTTTTTTTGTCCCGTGTTTTTTGCGCCGTTCTCAACTATGAACCCACGCCAACTTGCCCCACTGTTAATAGTGCTTTGTACTGCATGAGAGAACTGTATTTGATGCCATTATGACATGCAATTCAGCACACATAAACCACTATGCAGAATTAAAACCAGATCGATGACACAGGCAAGATGTAAGAGTCTTGCCCCGCCGTGGTGGTCTATATAGTGGCTATAGGGTACTCGGCTGCTGACCCGCAGGTCGCGTGATCAAATCCCGGCTGCGGTGGCTGCATTTTCGATGGAGGCGAAAATGCTGTAGGCCCGTGTGCTCAGATTCTGGTGCAACGTTGAAGAACCCCAGGTGATCACAATTTCTGGAGCCCTCCACTACGGCGTCTCTCATAATCATATGGTAGCTTCAGAACAATAAACCCCGCATATCAATCATGGTGTAAGAGTTTTAGCAAATGTCAACCGTGTCATTCGCGCTACTTCGACAGTTCGTTAATCAATTCTACTGGCAACATCTTGGTTAATAGAGAAACAAGATGACCGCTCGAATAGTGCGGGATTGAAGCACCTAAAATCTCATGAGAATTGATAGTTAAAAAAAGAACAAAAACAAACTACCATGTTCGATCATATAGCAGAGAATGTCATCACTTTTCAGTTAAACGACAGCTATCGAGACGTTACATCCAGTTTCCCATTGATGTTCGCAGCAATCGGCCTGTGTTTTCTTTTTAAGTACATTTATCGTTCCTTAACGTTCCAGTCTCGCTTTGACCCCACGTGGCTGAGCGAAGCAAAAGTGATTACTCTTTTTGTTGTTATCGCTTCCGACAGGCTACGTTGAAGTTGCAACGCCCGTTTAACTGCCGCCCTTTTGTCATATGAACAATGAGAGCGAAGAGAACACAGTGGTTGGTTGTTGCGCAAGAGGTCAAAACAGCCATGACAGGAGGATGCACGTCCGGTCGACCAGCCACTAACGGTCCAAATTACTAAGTGCATCCTTTCGCGAGGGGGCCACCACTTATGACAGGCTTCCCCGCTAGTTCTTCGTCTCCAGACAATTGCGCGCACAGTCGCCAGGGGGCGTTTCGGAAGCACCTGCCTGGTGCAATTCGGCAGTCTCACGGCACCACGTTGTTTAGCGTCATCCGGGTCACATGGCAAAACGTCAGTCCAGTGATTTTGTTATGAAACCAGAGTTAACGACACAATCTGGCCTTCGAGCGAGCAGGAACTGCTGATGCTAAGTGGAGGTCAGTGCGAGAGTACAATGACTTCGGATCGGAGGCACCTGAATTAAGGCGCGTACGTCTATGGTTGTCGTATTGTTATTGCTTCCTGGTGGTTTTCACTGCCGCGGGAGTAGAACGAATGCTTGTAAGGCTACTCTATGCCCTAACGAATATGACAGAAAGCGGAATAGACAGTTGCGTTTGGTAACACTTGGTTGCTTGATTACAAAGCCCGATTCGCCAGTACATTAACGGAAAGTGTTGCTTGATAGTGGCGTATATTGCATGTCCATCGTAACCCTTGGCAGCCACGGCGGTGCAACGGACAGAAGGACGGAAGCACGCACGTACGGACGGACGGACGGAAGCATGGACGGACAGGCAGACGGACAGAAGTACGGTTGCACGGACGGACGCAAGGATGGATGGACACACATACGGACGGACGGACGCTTGACACCACTCATCATCATTCACTCCGTGCATATGTTTTGAAAACCACTGACACCATCTAGTTATATTATTCCCAAGGAAATATACACGCAACGCCATATAATGAGCAATTCAAACTAGAGGTGGCTACATACTACTACTGCGGCTACAGAGAAGGGAAGGACCCAAGGCCTATGGAGCTTCGCCCATAAATAGAAATGACGGTCAGGTGGCGACATGGGTCAATGGGCTCAGACGCACAAACGATCACATGGGTTACGCGAGATGGTGAGTCGTGGCCTTTGCAGCAACAGCGTACTGTCCCTCACTGTTTGTGGATTATCCATCACTCAAAAACATGCCTTTAACTCACCATGTTAACCTGGCACTATGTAAATCAAAACGCTGGTTTATCCTAACGTAATCTTCTGCTCTAACCGCTAATACCAATGTCGTATAAGAATATATCTGTCTATTAAGTAGCATTTCCTTTTCGCGAGTCACTCTACCAACCTTTAACATTTTTTATTTTATTTTTTTATTTGACAATATATGATTACCGTGTTGCAGGAGACGAAAGGCGGCATTATGAGCTACCTGACTAGGTCTCTAGCAAAACATTGTACATTATTCCCACAGAGCGACTGCATTGGTTTAAAAAACACAACACAATCACAATACTGAGAACTAAAAGAAAGCGTATACAAAGTAAAGATTACAACAAGGCTTCGAAAATGGGTTAGAATACACACACGTATTATTGCAAAACAAATAAACAAAATATATAAAAAGCAATAGCAGTCCAGACACCAGGGTTCCATATGAGAGCATAAACACAGGCCATATACCTCTCCATTACTTATCGTTAACTAACCATTTCCCATTGTACTAACTAATAACTGACGGGGCCACCGCAGCAGCTTTTAAAAGATTGCTTTATTGACGTCATCGAGTGACTACGCTTTCCATCGTTCGTGTTGGCGTCGAAGGTCAATTTTCCCGTTCGATGTGGCATCTAAGGCTTCCGGCTAAATAGGGGGCGCACACGTTGTGTTTCACCGCAACCTGAGCAACACCACGGGCTCACGTCCGCAATCCTTCATTGTTCGTGGCCACGAAACAACCTTTCGTCACGCGCGCGGCGCTCCCTGGGCATCGTCTGTATCAGGCTGCACAATTACTAATTCATGCGCTACCGCGTAGCATGCGGGTCGAATGAACCAATTAAGCGTCGCCCACGATAAACAGACGCCATCGACCTTGAGCCGAGCGGAGTCTGGCACGGTGTGTGGCCCCACACTTCAAACACTCGTTGCCTTCTTGCGCTACCGTTTTAGCTTTCAGTCATTCCCTCCCCTCAGCAAGCATGTTACGCTCACGGGCAGCAAGATTAGCGCATGAGCACTGCGGTGGGGCTCGGGATCTAAATACCGCCATCACCATCGACGACGCCCCGTGCCATTAAAACAAAAGCGGTCGGGTGCGCCCCTTAACCTTGAGTCACTGGGCGGCTCACGTGCATCAAAACATGGCCCGGGCACAAAATTCATGACTTCGTGGCCACGAAGGGCCTGTAATGCGATCGGAAATAAGTAGCAGCGGGTTCATTTGCTTCGCGCTGATGTATATAGTACGCCACTACACTTTACCAACGGTGGTCTGTTCCAGCGCTGCTGGTTTCAGCCACCGCTTCACAGGCACGCTTTGCGAGCTCCGCACCGCTGTAGCGGCAGCATCGTAATTGAGATTTGTTCGCTCAAGAAGTCCTCACTTTTATCGCCCTGATTGCGATCGGAATTGCGTAGCCCAGCATCGATCAAGACATAACAAAGAAGGAATGCTTTACAAGCATCGGATATGCATGTCGTGACCAATCACCGAGACAAGTGCATAGTCGTGACATAATTGTGCCGGCTGATAAACGCGAGCGACTGCCGGTGTATGACCAATCGTGCGAGCCAGCGCAGGCCATTAGTGAAGACGTGTAATGAATTTACTCTTGTCGTCTCTATTTAACCTACTGCAATGTTGCAGAATTGCTTTGCGCGATCCGTCCCGCGTTCAAGCGCAGCATATATAACTGCGGTTACCAGTTTGAACATACCTTGCCTTGGGAGACATGACTGCAAATAATGTATGTTTAAAGTATGATATAAACATTCGATCTGTATTACTTATTCAATGCGAATCATTTCTTAGCGAACTTCGGTGACTTTGAGCGTGACTTCGGTGACTTTGAACTTCGGTGACTTTGAGCCGCATACCCGCTGGTATGCGGGTATGTGCCACAGGTTATTGACACTTAGTATCAACCCAGGAACGACGAGAACACACATGGGCAATTTTAACATGCGAGCGTTAAGAAATAACCGAAATCAGTAGCGTCAACCTGACGAATGCAAAGAATAAATCTCAGGGTCGCAGCTGGAATCGAGCCAAGCATTCTGTGGCAATGAAGCATTTTACCACAGAACTACGCGAGGTCGCGGAACTACTTTTCAAGTAAACGTTAACCTTCATGAAACGCCAATAGTGGTTGCAGTACTATACCTACCCAATTTTATAAACATTACACATGTGCTCCTTTCACACATCCGTCATGTCGGGTTAACGTCAATTGTGGTTAGTTGCCATGCGCTGAAGTTGATTTATGTGGCAGTGTTCAGGGCCAGCATCCTCGCGAGCATAGGCGCTTAATATCAGCTTCTGGTGTTGCTAATACGTATGTTCAAGTTGACATCGTTGTGCAAGTGCAAATAACTAATCATGTAAACATCTGCAACTCTTCAACATATGTCTGCGCGTGCAACGTTTGTACATACATTTAGCGTCATTTCATGACGTGTCACACAATAAAAAATGGCACCAAGCTATGAATTGAGTTTCACGTGATACCCAATGCCATTCTTTGATTGATATGTGGGGTTTAACGTCCCAAAACCACCATATGAATATGAGAGACGCCGTAGTGGAGGGCTCCGGAAATTTCGACCACCTGGGGTTCTTTAACGTGCACCCAAATCTGAGCACACGGGCCTACAACATTTACGCCTCCATCGGAAATGCAGCCGCCGCAGCCGGGATTCGAACCCGCGACCTGCGGGTCAGCAGCCGAGTACCTTAGCCACTAGACCACCGCGGCGGGGCCAATGCCATTCTTTGTGAGCACGCGAAATTTTACTTGAAAACTTGAAGCAATATGTACAACATTGTGTAAAAACTGACGTATACTATTTACCATATACCACACTCCCATAAGTAAATTTATACAATGATTATCGTGATGGCAATGATTATGATGCTAGCCTGACAGTAGAAATGTGATGCTGCAGACGCCATCAAGCTCATTATTTAAAATGTTTCTCCTTTATTGGCTACATTCACATGCATGCAAGGCAGAAGTTCTACTGTATGGATTTTAAAAGTAGTCCAACACATGAACACTGGTTAACTGTTATCATGCACTTTGTGTGCATACAGTACAGTTCATTCGTCATTTTCTATATGTATGTACCTTTCCTTTTTTTTTCTATTCTAAATATTATTTTTTGCTGTTCTCTCGTCTTAATTGATTGATATGTGGGGTTTAACCATTATCTTCTCTCGTCTTGCCGTAGCCAACTTGGCACGACCTTATAACTTGTCAGCCATTCCCTAATTGCTGTTGCGTCTCTTTGGTACTTCAAATATTTAAGTTTCTTAATACTCGTATAGCTGTTATGTAAAATCCGTAAACGGTAATTGTGTCGAGCTGACACAACTCCTGTTTACGGTTTTTTTTTCCATCACAAGTTTTCATCTTTTCCTTGCCGTTTTTTTTTTTTACTCCTATAGCTGCAAGTGAGCCTGGCTGAATAGAATTTTGGTTGGTCTGAGTACTAGTAACTGACACGCCATTGCAAAAGGATTGAAAAGTGGGCTAGTTGGTAGTTGACATTTTTTCAGTGAACTGTGATCGCGGCAACACACAACAGACAGAGGAAGAGTCACACAGCAAGAGTGCTCACTAACAACTCCATGATTTATTTTCGCGTAAGAAAGACGCATTTAAACATAAAAACGTGCTCTTATGAAAAAGGTTATGACGACAGCGCGAGCAGCAATCGATGCGTTTAATCGAGGCCCAGCCTTTGCCTGTTGTGTGTTGCCGCGCTCTCAGTTCGCTGAACGAAAGTGATACGGCAAAATAATATTTTGCGAGGTTTGTAAGAAAACTCGTTATAGAAAAGCGGATCGACGTGGTCCAGGAGTACGTGGTCCTATAAACGAGAAAGCTGCTGTATACAGTGATTGCATCGAGCCGGCAACCTGGCGTCTTACACAGGCAGGAGTAGAGTGATACCGGCAACGTATCAGGCCATCGCCAAAAAGTATGACGCAACAAAGCCCGTCTGAACCCGTCTTCTGCGTCGTAAGACAGGCGGGTGCGGAATTCCCGAGCTGCACGCGCACCTTACATAATTACAGCTGAGCAGACGACGCCTTGCTGGACGCGAGTGTTTGCTCTCCCCAGCGGTCGACAAGACGGCAATGGGAGACGCTAGGCCGGAAGCAGTGTTTCCTTTGTGCCATCGCAAGACACTGTCCGCCTCTTGTGGGTACCCGTCAGTTGCCATCACCTTCACATGTCCACAGGACCGTTCATCTGACTCGCTCCGCTCAGCACCATCTTCCGCCCAGGCTACGACTGCTGAGTGCGCCAGTAATTTTCGGAAGATTGTCTTCGTCTCGCTCGAGACGGTCTCTCATCTGCTAGTCTCATGTACGTGTTTGTCGCAATAAATGTTCTTTCATAGGCTGAAAGAGCCCTTGCCCCGCAGCGGTGGCCTAGTGGCTAAGGCACTCGGCTGCTGACCCGCAGGTCGCGGGATCGAATCCCGGCTGCGGCGGCTGCATTTCCGATGGAGGCGGAAATGTTGTAGGCCGGCTCGTGTTCTCAGTTTTTGGTGCACGTTAAAGAACCCCAGGTGGTCGAAATTTCCGGAGCCCTCCACTACGGCGTCTCTCATAATCATATGGTTGTTTTGGGACGTTGAACCCGACATATAAATCAATCAATTAAAGAGCCCTTAAACAGCCTCTGAAAAAAACAAAAAAACAGAAAACTCTAGCGTTGTCTCTCTCTGAGTTTCCCATCCTCACGGCATAATTCATGACGTTAGCAATTTGTTCACGTGACGTCACGATCAAATAGCCTCTCTATTCGTCAACATACGAGAAATATCTGTTGGGAATCGCTTTCTACTCTGCTTTACCATGCAGTCGCATGCACGCTCTGTCTTGTACTCCACGACTATATTGCACCATAAACTAATTTCACTTTGTTTTCTGCGTTTGCGACTGCGCAAGCAGATGTAGCAGCGTGTAGTCGAAAAGCCCGAAACTCTAACTGGCTCAACGCTTAAGGCCGACATTTCATTTGTTTTATGAAGAATTAAGTGGTGAGAAGGAGCTAGGGCTTGTGTGAAGGGTAGGCTAGACGACAAAGAAACGGCCACCTTACATGTGAACTCGGCGTGGTTTATATAGGGACCTTTTAAGAAGATGTGGGTGGTGCGGCGTTGCGAACGTTAGAGATATAATAGAGGATTAAAGCTTCTTGCAACAATAACGCGTCGAAAATTCCTGGTAAAAGTTCACGCTTCTCACAATTTGCAGTAAAACGGAAAGGCGAGTGACCTGTGACTCACCCATTCTGGGCAGCACACAAATAGACAAGAAAGGTGAGATGAGACGGGACATATTTTTGTCTAACACTTGAAAAAAAAATTATTTTAACAAGAAATGAAAGCCAGTCCCATGCCTGTGAAATCTGAGTAAAAAGTTTAGCTGGTATATCAAGCGATGGTGACCGCAAATTTCGTTTGTTGTTTGGGCCTTGCAGAGTGTGGCACATATACCCTTAGAAGCACGGATGCTTGGTTTAATTTGTAAGGCATTAGGAAACTACTTTGAAGCGCTAAAAACAAGGACCGAAGAGAAGAGTACTCATGATGAGCGCTAACTTGGAACTGAAATTCATTACAAGAAAGAAAGGAAAAAGGCATACCCAATTAGAGGTGACACACATGCGTGCACACCTGCGCGACTGCTCAAACCCAAAAAAGGGCAACGCCGCAAGGTCGGGCCCTTATTCCAAGACACGGCTGGCTCTCGCCATCCTTTCAGCCCTCCTGACCAGCCTCCGCTGGTCTACAAGGCCCAGACTGGACAGCATTGCCTCCCACATCTGTCCGCTGCTTTCCCCTTCCTGTGCTTCAGTGTGTGTCCTACATTCCCACGTGATACATAAGCATCCACAGATTGCATGTGTACTACCCCACAACGTGCGTATACATGTGCCCGAGGCGTGGAAGCACATCGATGCTCTACCACATCACGCCGAAACTTGCAGAAGTGTCGGAGAAACCAGAATCACATCTGCACGCGGTCACGGCAATGCACCGCAAGGTGCGAATAGGCTGTTCCTTTAAGGGAGCTATGGTGCTCTCTAAGTCTGACATTAGGGCAATGACCCGGTTGACCAAAGTGCCCGCCCACACATATATATCCTGGGGGACTGGCCGATATTTAAAACTCCGAAATGAACGTAGCTTGAATTGTTTCTGATATATTTACTTTTCTCTCTCTTTCTTTCTCCCTCTTTATTCTTTTTTCCTATCTTTAGTTGTTTATGTTTCTTCCTTTCTTTACAATTTAGTCCCTTTATGGCGGGAATCGAATCTTCATCCATATGACTAAGAGCGCAACGCTTCACTTGCTGCTGGCGACAAGGACGGTGAAACGCTCATATCCGGCAACAATGAAATAGCCAACAGTTAGATGGAAACCATGTCTGCGAGGAAAGAACATGGTTACCAAAGTACATTCATAAGCTCACAACATGCGATTTATAGGACATCTGAAAATCTGGCAGAAATCTACGCACGTCATTTTTCTGATGTTTAAACAAAAGTCTTTCTTTTGTTAATGTGATCACGAAACCCGTAAGGAATTCGAAACGTCGTATCTTGGCTTATTGCATTTCTACTTATCGACAATGATTCGTTTCTTTTTTTTTTTCGCCAAGCAACAATAGTGATATGCGTCAACGTGAATTCACAAGTGGCCTCGTGAATTCACAAGTGGCCACATCAGAAACGGCAGATCGCAAATCGTCGATAATCTCATAAACGAGAGCATCAATTGTTGGGAAACGATGCATACGAATGCACGATTGAGCGGCGCACCTTCTAAGGCCATATTGCTCTGGACACGCCTGCGCCGGGTTTTTCGCGTACAACGCCACCACCTCCACGTAACACATTAAAGACGAGCCATAATTAAAAAAAGCCCCTGTCTCACCATAATGTGTAATAATTATCGCTTCTCCTTAAAGCGCAAGTGGTACAGAACAGTTGAGCGATGATCAAAGAAGCCATTGCAGTTTTCTAATTTGTAAAATTCATATCGCTTCACTTTAATGTTCCAAATGCCTGCTTTGACCATTGTGCCTCAGCCTCGGCCCAATGATACATGTCTCCGCCACCTTTTTGCATTCGCAAGATACGACTTTACTTGTGTGAAACACGAGCAGGCGACTCGATCGGCCTTGGGAGCAAGTTACTCATTATGCTTACTGTCCGGAAGGCTGCACTGACAACCACGCACGTGCGTGCCCTGTATCGATAGCGTTCGTAAAATGAACGTTAGTACTTCACGCTATCGGTTTGCTCGATTCAACGAACGTGAGTTAGACAAGCTAATGGCACAAACAGAACCCGCAATCACTGCTGCGGTGCACCTCTATCTAACCCAATTAAGGCCGCGTATAAACGCTCCACATCGGTGGCTTTACGACGCATATACTAGCGCAGTAGAAATTAGGATAAGTGAAGGTAATACGGCGTGCTGCGGGTGTTTGAATACTTTTTCAATTAGCTATTAGTAAAACAATTTAAACTAGCCGTAATATGGGCGGCTTGCGGGTGTGTGACGTGTGACCTGCCCAAAAACTATCATCATCATAAACGGACGGGAACGTGCCACAGAAATTGTATAAATCCCACCGCTCGCCACTGCTCTACTAAAAATGAAAAACTAGCACTTGTTCCGTGTACAAATCTAACCAAGGAGCGAAGGTTCTTACGACTATACGCCTGATCTCGCTGCTGGCTTTCATGGAAGCGGTAGAGTGGGGAGCGTGTGGGAAGAGCGTCTCCTGCGCTTGGTGGCGGGAATGACCGAGCTAGTGACTGTGCGGCGCGCGCGGCCTAAGGAACTTCGCTATTAAAAGAAGGCAACTGTTTGCCCGAAAAAAATGGCGGCGAGGTGACAGCGACGAGTCCGAAACCCAGAGTACGTATACAACAAAAAAATAATAAGGAACGGGAAAGGCAATGGCGGCTTCTAAAAGACCCGAAGTGACGGAAGACTTACGTCCGCGACAATGTACCCGAACATCAGACAGACAGACAGACAGACAGACAGACAGACAGACAGACAGACAGACGGACGGACGGACGGACGGACGGACGGACGGACGGACGGACGGACGGACAGACAGACAGACAGACAGACAGACAGACAGACAGACAGACAGACAGACAGACAGACAGACAGACAGACAGACAGACAGACAGATAGATAGATAGATAGATAGATAGATAGATAGATAGATAGATAGATAGATAGATAGATAGATAGATAGATAGATAGATAGATAGATAGATAGATAGACAGATAGATAGACAGACAGACAGACAGACAGACAGACAGACAGACAGACAGACAGACAGACAGACAGATAGACAGACAGACAGATAGATAGATAGATAGATAGATAGATAGATAGATAGATAGATAGATAGATAGATAGATAGATAGATAGATAGATAGATAGATAGATAGATAGATAGATAGATAGATAGACAGACAGACAGACAGACAGACAGACAGACAGACAGACAGATAGATAGATAGATAGATAGATAGATAGATAGATAGATAGATAGATAGATAGATAGATAGATAGATAGATAGATAGATAGATAGATAGATAGATAGATAGATAGATAGATAGATAGATAGATAGATAGATAGATAGATAGATAGATAGATAGATAGATAGATAGATAGATAGATGTGCAGCCACTTGGTTTAAACGTGAGGTTTTTCTTAGGAGTTTGGACAGCCGCGTACTGTGACTGTCTGTGGTTTAACTCGAAACTCACTGAGCTGAGAATCAACGTAGAAACAACCTATAATCACCTAGCTAAAGTCCAGCAAGGACTTAGCAGCAACCACTTAGAAATAGCCTGACCCATCTATGGCCTAAAACCAACTTAGAAGCAACCAGATTAGTTTTCTGAATCGCGTAGTTCTGCTGTTTCAAGTCTTACGTGGCTTAGTGCAAGCTTTGCGCTATTTGTTTACCATTGTTGTAAGAGAGAAATTGCCACAATTGCCATCGCATGAGCGGAAGTAGATTTCTAATGAATTGTTTGATTACGGCGGTGCCTTGCCAAATCAATAGTCCCATTAAAAACAAGCGGTCACCGACGTGTTGTCGACCATTGAGCTACTTCCGGCGTGAGCAGCCAGCAAAAGAATAACCTTCGAGATCTGTTTCCGTTAACCAGAGGCAACCGTCGCTGAGTCGTGTATTTGGTAACTGACTAAAAGATACTTGAAACTGTATATAGGTGCTTTAGTATAAACGGATAGCTGACTCCTGACAAATCGCTCAGGGATCTGTGAAGGCCGACAAAATAAGCGAAAAGCGACGTATAGTGTAGCAACGGGCACACAGGGAAGAATTCTTAAAGCACAACTTTCAGAATTTTCGTTTTTGGTTTACACATGTTCCTCGGATGTCACGTCACGACAATACTGAGCACGCATGCACTGGGCCATCAAGTATGCAACCCACGTCGAATCAAGCATCAACCGTAAATATATTTCTGTGTTACCCTGACGTAAATGAAATACGTGATCAGATAATATTTAAAAAGTATGTGAAGGACGTGTTCATGATAACATTATTACGAGGAATATTTTCGTCGTTTCAATGTCAACGTCGGAAATGCCTTTTAAAACATTACATGTAACAATAACGAAGGCAAGAACACATGAGTATACGAGCGGGGTCCGAAAAGCACTCTAGGCGCGGAATAGAAAAATGTAAGAAGACAAAAAGCGAAACAAGAATGAACACATTGCCGACTTCCGCCTTCGCGAGCCTCTCTTTTGTCCGCAAACCTGTCAAAAGCAGCAGCATTTTACGTCGTCAGCGCTGTTCACGCCAATTCCACGTGCTTGTGCAGGCGGGAGGGCACAGTTGCGCGCACCTGGCTGCATGAGACTCGTATACATGCCTTGCTCTTCTTTTTTTTTCTTACAATGAACGGACAGAAGACAAAATAAGCAAGTGCACTGAATTAAAGGACCCGTGGTTGGATGCGAAATGGTGCCGTGACGACCCTACGATGCACCCTGAAGAAAGCCTAGCCTCAAAAGCTTGGGTGCGTTGAAGTATAAACAAGTCGCCCGAACACGGACGCCAGCAATTCCGTTCTTGTACGCCGTTACGTCAGCGTGTATAAGCGTGAACTGCACGCATTAAGTTGTTGAATACCGGTTCGTCACTGTTGTGACAAGCTAGCATTGTGCCCCGGAGGTCGTTCTAACCGCGGACTGTTTCGTTCTCAAGAAAACTTAATCTTCTCCTGTTTGTTTGTGGAGGCACGACGTGTGTTGCGTTCACGTCTTACTCGAACGTCGCTCGAATTTCGCCATCGCACTATGCCGGCAGGGTCAAATTTACTGGCTTAAACTCTCGAGGTTGGGACTTCTCTGGTTTATTCACCAACTACGCTCAAAGGTCAATGGAACGTAGCATAAACGTGAGGCAACGTTTAATGTTTCCTTTATGCGTTAAATCAGAGTTCGAAAACATGCTGCCCTCTATCTAGCAGCCCAACCCGCATAGCACTGTTTTCGTCCCATATTATTTTTTTCTTAATAATTCTGTTGTGAGCTACACAGACATACGTGACCTGTCCCAAGCATTTTTTTTGTCGGGCATACAACGCGTTCCCTACGTGTTAAAACGCAGTTGTTGAACAATAACTCCGTATTTTAGAATCGGCGTCTCAATATTAGCCACTATGGAGTTCAGTATCGATATATATCTTGAAGCCTGGCGTCAACCTCCTTCTGAAATGATTCTTACATGAGTTATGGTAAAGGTCTCAAATGGCAACTTTAGCTGAAATTGTGCTTTAACCCCCCTCTCCCAATTTTGACCGTCTTCATTGTTTCAGCCCTTATGGGTGAATATATCTTGCGTCTATACGGCCCACTTGCTAAGACGCCTCACCTTAGCTAGCGAGCCGCCGTTACAAGGCTTAGGACCTGAAAGGTCGGGACAGATAGCATGATTAGAGACGGGAAAGGGGACATAATTGATCGATTGATATGTGGAGTTTAACCTCCCAAAACCACCACGTGTTTATAAGAGACGCCGTAGGGAAGGGCTCCGGAAATTTCGGCCACCTTGGGTTCTTTAACGTGAGCCCAAATCCGAGCACACTGGCCAGTGGGGAGAGAAGGCTTTTAAGAAAATGTAACACTCACTGAAGTCAAGTCGAATCAACAAATCAAACAATCAATCAATTTTTATTGCATATTATACTTGTAATAGTTGATTCTTCGTATAAAGGTAAGACCCCATAGTCCATTCAAGAGAAGTTAAAGGGGTCCATTTTTAATACTAGTTAATACCAAAATTTAATTGACCTAATCGTTTAAGTATTTCCAATCAAATATTCTACAGAGAGCACTTCGAGGAAAAACAAGAGTGTCACTAAAATAGAGCTGTAAAGTTTTCGTGTTAAAATATGATTAAGGATTTAGAACGCCATGCTATTTACTTTGAGAGGATGGTAAGCTGTCCCGAGCTACGCAGTTGGATTACAGGGGTGTTTAGAAAAATGCAATTGTGAACGCTATCACATAGGGACGAAGAAAAAAAACTGACTTTTGGCCCGTTGCTATATAGTTGTCTCCACACATTAACATACGGCGATAATGCATTTGCTCTTGCGTCAACGCGCTTGAGAAAACACACAAATATTGCTGCGCGCTTCCAGGCAGACATATGCCGCGTGCACAGCGTCGACTGAGAGAATTCATCTACTGCTTGCACTGCATCAACGTGAAAACTGCACGCCTTCGGACAAGGTCTGCAGACATCACGCAGGGAGCGCGCAGGCCCTGAAGCAAGTGTTTAAAACAAAGCGTTTGCAGTTTAGGGCACTACATGTAGGAGTACCCTAAACGCAGACTACAGGAGTAGCTGCGCTTGTGTGAGAGAACAAATTTTATTTAAAGTAGAGAGGTTTCAGGGGCCGATGTTGGTGGCCCCTGACGATCGGTGTCCTCAGCCCGGGACAGCACAAAGTTCAGCCGCCACTTTTGCCCTTTGGACTATAGGGCCCTTTGGGCTTTTAGTAAAGGGCAGTCACGGAGAATGGTCTCCCATGCCGCTCGCACGGTGAATGGGGAAAGTGTAAAAAAGGAGGTTTCGGGCGCATGCTCACAACTGTATCGGGTAAAGTTTCTGTGAAGATCAGTAGTGGTGTCGTGTTCTTGACCTCAAGGGTTGTGGAGAGATACTACCGAGAGTTAAGCGCTCGGGCCATGGCACGGCGTCTGCAGTCTCATTACCTCGCAAACCACGTGGTGTCCTCTATATAGAGTCCAGATAATACATTTGAATTGTGTGGGATCACAAACTTTTTCGTCATTTTTAAAGTGCCACCTGCCCTGCCATGCACTGCAAACATGACCTACCTGTGTTCAGAATAAATTGCGAACGCTTTAGAGCACTGTACACACTCTACAACGGGAGAACCATAAGCTGTTCTTGTGTGTTTAGAACAAATGTTCGACAATTTTGAGTACAATATACTCTACTGCCAGAAAGCGTAGAGATGTCCCAATTATACATAAAGAACGTGAACACGACGCAGAGAAGGGTCCATCAAAGTTACCGTGTGTTTAGAAAAAAGTCTTTGACGATTTCGAGTACTGCGTACTCAACTATGAGAGAGCAGTGAGCAGTCCCAATAACTGCGAGGACCTCAAAACACTGGAGGATCAGGAACAACTTACGAAGCAAAATCTACACGGGCACACCTCGCTGTAGCCATGCTGAAAAGCCCCAATGCTAGATCTGGCTAAATGACAGAGTTTATCTGGATATTCAAGTCGGTATACTATTAACCTTTGCCTTAGAAAAGAAACGACAGAAAACAAAATAACTCGGTATTTCATCCTTTAAGCAAACGATGACTACAGCGTAAAGAAATGTCTCGCAAGGTTTTGTTTAAATGTCTGCTACGAATTCCACCCCAAGCAAAAGGCGGACCCAACTGGAAAAAACATTAAGTAATTATATATTCAATTATTATTTATTCAATTAATTATTCACATAATTATTCAATTAAATAATTAATTATAGAGGCGGCTGTTTCAATGAGGTTGAAATTGTTCGGCCCATTCAAAACGCTTTTAGTACACTGCATGCAACTTCTTTCGGGTGGCATGGGTATGGCGTCCTTTCCTGTCTTTACAACGGCAGTGTCCTGAACGACCCCGCAGAATGGACATTTTTAGACCACCAAAACGCGAGCTTGTAATTAAATCTACGTAAAACATACAGAGAGAGAGCGAGCGAGAGAGAGAGAGAGAGAGATGAGGAGGAAAGCCAAGAAGCTAACCAGCATGCATGTGCGCTTTGCTGCTTAGCCGTGAGGTATAGGAAAATAGCGGTAAGAGAAAGAGAGTCTCGTACTGGCAAACTTGGTGCCTTAGGTTGTATACGAGGTACTATTGGTCCGCTGCCAGCTCGTAATAAGTTCGCGTGCTACGTGACGTCAAACAGGCTCATAAAGAGTACCACACTCGCCACCTTGGGTATACTGGTGGCGCTGACTGACACTCCCACGTTTAATTGAAAAATATATACTCAATAAAGTGACTGGGGGATGGCCGTCGAGCCAGTTCAGCTGGTAGAGCATCGAATGCGTTATTCGAAGGTCGCAGGTTCAGTTCCTGCCCACGGCAAGTTATCTTTTCACCCACTTTCCTTCCTTCGCATTTACCTTACCATTCGGTCTAATAACTACCCTTATACTTTCTTTGGCATTCTTGTCTGTTTGATCTCAACACACACACACACACACACACACACACACACACACACACACACACACACACACACACACACACATATATATATATATATATATATATATATATATATATATATATATATATATATATATATATATATATATATATATATATATATATATATAGGAGGGAGAGAGAGGAAAGAGTAGATAACACTCACAGGAAGATGTTCTGATTACCCTAGTGCAGAAAGGCCGGCCGATCGCACAAAGCGCCGTAGCGCTTACAGGGCCTTCTTCTACGACGCTGTAGAACTCTTGATTCCGGCTTTACATTTTCGCCTGAAGGGAGCTTTTAAATGTTCGAGAGTTTTCATGCCAATATAAGGGGAAAATTGTCCGTCAATCCCCTCTGTAACGTAGGATAGCAATTGCTGCAACGCCAAGAAAATTAATTTTCTTCGCATTGCATGGCATGAACTCAAACTTTGAACTGCAATATATGCTGTCAATAAGCGCACTTTCATCGTGGCATTAATTGTTTCATTACCCTCAAGCAACAAATATTCCTTGTAGCAAAATCTTTCATCACTTTAGCGCTTCGTCATCCTCTTTATTTCTTCCCAGTATATGCTTCAAACCATATGTTGTCAATCACTTTATTATTTTCATAAAACGAATCATATTTAGCATTTAACAAAGGTGATATATTATATCATGCTCTTATGCTCTCACGGTTCTCATCTTTGTTTCACCTTCCGAGTAAATAAATAGAACCCTGGCCCAATTTATTTACTTAGAAATTGGAACTGTACAAATTGTATACGAGTGTACAATTGTCGATTGATCGATTATTCAACAAAAAAGGACCTTTGATAGAGATCTAGTAATTACTGGCGGAAGGGCCGAACGCTTAATCGACTCATCATTAACCGATTGAGATGATTAATCTTCGATCCCTAAACTGTACTTTCTAGTTTCGGCTTTGCAAAGAAGCAACGGGTTAACGAGGCACAATGAAAAAAAAAAGAAACCCGCTCACATACTTTCTTTTTTTTTTCGTTTTTGAGTTTCCTATGGTAAGACTTCTTAATATTGCGTGGTGCAGAATGACTCGGACAAAGCTCGTATAACTTTCATTGAAAGGACGCTGTGACAGTGGAACGTCAAATTTCGGCGACTGTGTCACATAAGCGTCATCAAACAACCAGGAAAATCACTTAGTTCATGTCATGGCAGTCACCTTGCTGTTCTGATTATCGTACTCGTAAAATAACAAATAAACACGAACTCGTTTACCAATAATACATGGAGGCATAGGTCAGTCAATTCAATAATAATTCCACTCACCAGATTCTTTTTTTTTTAGTCAGATCAAGCCATGAGTCCCTGCGAGTCTGTCAGTACGAGTGAATAATATTTTAAAGAGTTTCAGTGTGGATGAGTCCAGTTTAAGAATGAACTTTAATTAAAGTCCGGCACTTTCTCTTGGTCGAGGCGGGTGGGGGGGGGGGAAGAGGGGTTTAACCCCTGTTCTGTTCTAGCCTTCATCAATGATGATAGTAGCCCGAGTGGAGTGTAAGGATAAACCATATTTCATAAGTGAAAGAGTGAGCTTGAAATTTTTTCGCCTCTCTTTGCATTTCCTGCGGCACATGGATGACAATATAGGCGTATGCATATAAGAAAAAGTAGGAGGTGGGGGGGGGGGGGGGGCGACTGTATTGCTAATCATATGAAGGAGCTACCAAGTATGCCCCATTGTCTTACTCAGCCGGTTAAGAGTGCTTTGTTTTGGACTCGACCAATGAAGGGCGGCGCGAGGCATCTGTGGTGAAATTTTGCGCTCATGGTTGCGAGCTCTTTGCATGAGCAGATTATAAATAACGCCATCACCTTCTGCTATAGTCGTACTGCATACAATAGGGACTCCCCCTTTAGACAGAGCCATCGCCCCCATAGGGCTGGCGCTCTATAATGTAGATGGCGTAGACGCCGGAAAGTGCATAAGCCCGACGGCTGCGAACAAAGCAAGAAATGGCGGCGGCTGATGGCTGGCGGCTCGTCGCGGGATTACAGGCATACCTGAACGCCCGAAATGGCCCGCTCCAGCTTCTTGGACTGCCCGGGCGGGCCTTGCTCCGTGGGCAGGAATGCCATCCTACATAATACGGCGCAGGCAGCTATAGCACGACTGACTAGTTCGTAGCCGGGTCGCTTTCCGGAGCAAGCTAGCCGCATTGTCTGCCTATTGTTCGTGCCTTCCATATACGCGGCTGAGACACGTATACACCGAACTCGGCTGAAAAAAAAACGAAAAGAAAGCGCCACGTAGGCGCTGGCAAGCGCTCGAGGCGTCGCGCCAACGCACGAGCCTTCACGGCAAAGCGATATTCCTGGGAGCACTTTTCGAGAAGTACTGGCGGTGGGACTCACACAGCCGCCTGCCCTGCCGTGGTGGTCTAATGGCTAAGGTACTCGGCTGCTGACCCGCAGGTCGCAGGATTGAATCCCGACTGCTGTGGCTGCATTTTCGATAGAGGCAAAAATGCTGTAGGCCCGTCTGCTCAGATATGGGTGCAGGTCAAAGAACCCCAGGTGGTCGAAATTTCCGGAGCCCTCGACTACGGCGTCTCTCATAATCATATGGTGGTTTTGGAACGTTAAACTCCAGATATCAATCAATCACACAGCCGCCAGTGTGAATGATTGTCCGCACTACAAGCAGTGCCTAAGGTGGACTAGTGATGACCAATCATGACTATAAGCTGTTATATTAACAACATTGTGACACCATTCTTCGTCCAGCGAATAGGAGAAGGAGAAAGGGGTTGAGCTGCCCTTCCCGCCGAAATAGAAACACATGCAGGAACATAAATAAAAGGGAGTTGAAAAGTTCGTCCCCCACCACCAATATAAAGTTTGACTACGCCCATGCTTTACTGGTCAGCTATAGCAGCCAGCTTGCAAAAGAGTTTGAGTATTACGATACGCCGGCCGTCTAAAAAAGCGTGTTCCACACTCGCCGTCATGGCTGCTTGCGGTGCAAATAGCGCTACCAGGTTTATACGCATAGAAATTTAATACCCAGTAAAATGGGCGACAGGACGACTGCTACCGTAGCTGAATTGTTAGAGCATCGCGCGCGTTGTCCGAAGGTTCATTGAATATGCCCGAAGCTATCCTTTTGCTCACTTCTATTTCTTCACATCTACGTCATAATTTCGACAACTCAGTTAAACATCACACATGTAGCCCATAGCTTCTTTCCTTGGCCTCATCATCTGTTGATTTCGTTAGGTTGTGTTTTACGTAGAAAAAAGAGCCTTAGATAAATTCCCTTTTTTTAGTTTTTTTTTCACTAGGAGTGTATAATGCTCATTAGAGGGAATCGGACAAGAAATGGGTGGATTATGTGCTTGTACTGCCGCTGGAATCTTCAACTTTCGGGTGCAGTGGCGACTTTTTTTATCTGTCAGCGCCATATAATGGAACGAAGTGCCATAATATGTTTTGTGGTCATGTGCTTTGTGGGCATGCACTTGTCCTCACTTTTTTTTTTGGAACCTAACTGATCCATATATAGCAAAGATACACACGCCACTCGTGCACGATAGTTAAAAACTTGGGCGACTACACGCAACGAGGTTTGACTATACGTATACCGTATAAGTGACTTTGTCAACGGCCTATTCCAAACATACTTTACCCACTACATATCCAGTTAATTGGCTACGAATATTTCAGAGCTCCAAAGACGACGACAGGAAAGAGAAATAAGGCAGCAGAGGAGATGGTACGTACGTTGTTTTTCTCTTGGTTGTCAATATTTGGTACTAATAGTAGAGTGTACTAGAATGGGGGAGTGGGTCCACTGAAGGCTCCACGCTGAGGCGTTTTTTTCGGAAAATCCAGGTGGCGCTACCATCGCCTTCACCTGAAGACTTAGCCGTGGTTGCCATGGTTACAAGTCCCCTTTGCCACGCGGTTCGCGACGGGTGGGTAGTCTGATAGTTCGCGCGGTTCGCGTGCTGCTCGCGCGTCTGGCGCAGTCTCGCAGCGTTGTTGCTTCGTTCGTGCGTGCGTGGCCGTGAACGGCGTCGCACCGTGCTTCCGCGCCAGTTCAACAAAATCTAAATGTTTATATTG